>NW_027423341.1:0-108479 GCF_048934315.1 Petromyzon marinus
CTGTCTCCCGCGTGTCTCCCGCCTGTCTCCCGCGTGTCTCCCGTCTGTCTCCCGCGTGTCTCCCGTCTGTCTCCCGCGTGTCTCCCGTCTGTCTCCCGCGTGTCTCCCGCCTGTCTCTTGCGTGTCTCCCGCCTGTCTCCCGCGTGTCTCCCGCCGGTTTCCAGCGTGTCTCCCGTCTGTCTCCCGCGTGTCTCCCGTCTGTCTCCCGCGTGTCTCGCGTCTGTCTCCCGCGTGTCTCCCGTCTGTCTCCCGCGTCTCTCCCGTCTGTCTCCCGCGTGTCTCCCGTCTGTCTTCCGCGTGTCTCCCGTCTGTCTCCCGTGTGTCTCCCGTCTGTCTCCCGTGTGTCTCCCGTCTGTCTCCCGTGTCTCTCCCGTCTGTCTCCCGTGTGTCTCCCGTCTGTCTCCCGTGTGTCTCCCGTCTGTCTCCCGTGTGTCTCCCGTCTGTCTCCCGTGTGTCTCCCGTCTGTCTCCCGCGTGTCTCCCGTCTGTCTCCCGCGTGTCTCCCGTCTGTCTCCCGCGTGTCTCCCGTCTGTCTCCCGCGTGTCTCCCGTCTGTCTCCCGCGTGTCTCCCGTCTGTCTCCCGCGTGTCTCCCGTCTGTCTCCCGCGTGTCTCCCGTCTGTCTCCCGTGTGTCTCCCGTCTGTCTCCCGTGTGTCTCCCGTCTGTCTCCCGCGTGTCTCCCGTCTGTCTCCCGCGTGTCTCCCGTCCTGTCTCCCGTGTGTCTCCCGCCTGTCTCCCGCGTGTCTCCCGCCTGTCTCCCGCGTGTCTCCCGCCTGTCTCCCGCGTGTCTCCCGCCTGTCTCTCGCGTGTCTCCCGCCTGTCTCCCGCGTGTCTCCCGCCTGTCTCCCGCGTGTCTCCCGCCTGTCTCTCGCGTGTCTCCCGCCTGTCTCCCGCGTGTCTCCCGCCTGTCACCCGCCTGTCTCCCGCGTGTCTCCCGCCTGTCTCCCGCGTGTCTCCCGCCTGTCTCCCGCGTGTCTCCCGCGTGTCTCCCGCGTTTCACCCGCCTCTCTCCCGCGTGTCTCCCGCCTGTCTCCCGCGTGTCTCCCGCCTGTCTCCCGCGTGTCTCCCGCCTGTCTCCCGCGTGTCTCCCGCCTGTCTCCCGCGTGTCTCCCGCCTGTCTCCCGCGTGTCTCCCGCCTGTCTCCCGCGTGTCTCCCGCCTGTCTCCCGCGTGTCTCCCGCCTGTCTCCCGCGTGTCTCCCGCCTGTCTCCCGCGTGTCTCCCGCCTGTCTCCCGCGTGTCTCCCGCCTGTCTCCCGCGTGTCTCCCGCCTGTCTCCCGCGTGTCTCCCGCCTGTCTCCCGCGTGTCTCCCGCCTGTCTCCCGCGTGTCTCCCGCCTGTCTCCCGCGTGTCTCTCGCCTGTCTCCCGCGTGTCTCCCGCCTGTCCTCCGCTGTTATCTCCCGCCTGTCTCTCGCGTGTCTCCCGCCTGTCTCCCGCGTGTCTCCCGCCTGTCTCCCGCGTGTCTCCCGCCTGTCTCCCGCGTGTCTCCCGCCTGTCTCCCGCGTGTCTCCCGCCTGTCTCCCGCGTGTCTCCCGCTTGTCTCCCGCGTGTCTCCCGCCTGTCTCCCGCGTGTCTCCCGCCTGTCTACCGCGTGTCTCCCGCCTGTCTCTCGCGTGTCTCCCGCCTGTCTCCCGCGTGTCTCCCGCCTGTCTCCCGCGTGTCTCCCGCCTGTCTCCCGCGTGTCTCCCGCCTGTCTCCCGCGTGTCTCCCGCCTGTCTCCCGCGTGTCTCCCGCCTGTCTCCCGCGTGTCTCCCGCCTGTCTCCCGCGTGTCTCCCGCCTGTCTCCGCGTGTCTCCCGCCTGTCTCCCGCGTGTCTCCCGCCTGTCTCCCGCGTGTCTCCCGCCTGTCTCTCGCGTGTCTCCCGCCTGTCTCCCGCGTGTCTCCCGCCTGTCTCCCGCGTGTCTCCCGCCTGTCTCCCGCGTGTCTCCCGCCTGTCTCCCGCGTGTCTCCCGCCTGTCTCCCGCGTGTCTCCCGCCTGTCTCCCGCGTGTCTCCCGCCTGTCTCCCGCGTGTCTCCCGCCTGTCTCCCGCGTGTCTCCCGCCTGTCTCTCGCGTGTCTCCCGCCTGTCTCCCGCGTGTCTCCCGCCTGTCTCCCGCGTGTCTCCCGCCTGTCTCCCGCGTGTCTCCCGCCTGTCTCCCGCGTGTCTCCCGCCTGTCTCCCGCGTGTCTCCCGCCTGTCTCCCGCGTGTCTCCCGCCTGTCTCCCCGTGTCTCCCGCCTGTCTCCCGCGTGTCCTCCCGCCTGTCTCCCGCGTGTCTCCCGCCTGTCTCCCGCGTGTCTCCCGCCTGTCTCCCGCGTGTCTCCCGCCTGTCTCCGCGTGTCTCCCGCCTGTCTCCCGCGTGTCTCCCGCCTGTCTCCCGCGTGTCTCCCGCCTGTCTCCCGCGTGTCTCCCGCCTGTCTCCCGCGTGTCTCCCGCCTGTCTCCCGCGTGTCTCCCGCCTGTCTCCCGCGTGTCTCCCGCCTGTCTCCCGCGTGTCTCCCGCCTGTCTCCCGCGTTTCCGTCTCCCGCCTGTCTCCGGTGTCTCCCGCCTGTCTCCCGCGTGTCTCCCGCCTGTCTCCCGCGTGTCTCCCGCCTGTCTCCCGCGTGTCTCCCGCCTGTCTCCCGCGTGTCTCCCGCCTGTCTCCCGCGTGTCCTCCGCCGTTCTCCCGCCTGTCTCCCGCGTGTCTCCCGCCTGTCTCCCGCGTGTCTCCCGCCCTGTCTCCCGCGTGTCTCCCGCCTGTCTCCCGCGTGTCTCCCGCCTGTCTCCCGCGTGTCTCCCGCCTGTCTCTCGCGTGTCTCCCGCCTGTCTCCCGCGTGTCTCCCGCCTGTCTCCCGCGTGTCTCCCGCCTGTCTCTCGCGTGTCTCCCGCCTGTCTCCCGCGTGTCTCCCGCCTGTCTCCCGCCTGTCTCCCGCGTGTCTCCCGCCTGTCTCCCGCGTGTCTCCCGCCTGTCTCCCGCGTGTCTCCCGCGTGTCTCCCGCGTGTCTCCCGCGTGTCTCCCCCGTCTCCCGCGTGTCTCCCGCCTGTCTCCCGCGTGTCTCCCGCCTGTCTCCCGCGTGTCTCCCGCCTGTCTCCCGCGTGTCTCCCGCCTGTCTCCCGCGTGTCTCCCGCCTGTCTCCCGCGTGTCTCCCGCCTGTCTCCCGCGTGTCTCCCGCCTGTCTCCCGCGTGTCTCCCGCCTGTCTCCCGCGTGTCTCCCGCCTGTCTCCCGCGTGTCTCCCGCCTGTCTCCCGCGTGTCTCCCGCCTGTCTCCCGCGTGTCTCCCGCCTGTCTCCCGCGTGTCTCCCGCCTGTCTCCCGCGTGTCTCCCGCCTGTCTCCCGCGTGTCTCCCGCCTGTCTCCCGCGTGTCTCCCGCCTGTCTCCCGCGTGTCTCCCGCCTGTCTCTCGCGTGTCTCCCGCCTGTCTCCCGCGTGTCTCCCGCCTGTCTCCCGCGTGTCCTCCCGCCTGTCTCCCGCGTGTCTCCCGCCTGTCTCCCGCGTGTCTCCCGCCTGTCTCCCGCGTGTCTCCCGCTTGTCTCCCGCGTGTCTCCCGCCTGTCTCCCGCGTGTCTCCCGCCTGTCTCCCGCGTGTCTCCCGCCTGTCTCTCGCGTGTCTCCCGCCTGTCTCCCGCGTGTCTCCCGCCTGTCTCTCGCGTGTCTCCCGCCTGTCTCCCGCGTGTCTCCCGCCTGTCTCCCGCGTGTCTCCCGCCTGTCTCCCGCGTGTCTCCCGCCTGTCTCCCGCGTGTCTCCCGCCTGTCTCCCGCGTGTCTCCGCGTGTCTCCCGCCTGTCTCCGCGTGTCTCCCGCCTGTCTCCCGCGTGTCTCCCGCCTGTCTCCCGCGTGTCTCCCGCCTGTCTCCCGCGTGTCTCCCGCCTGTCTCCCGCGTGTCTCCCGCCTGTCTCCCGCGTGTCTCCCGCCTGTCTCCCGCGTGTCTCCCGCCTGTCTCCCGCGTGTCTCCCGCCTGTCTCCCGCGTGTCTCCCGCCTGTCTCCCGCGTGTCTCCCGCCTGTCTCCCGCGTGTCTCCCGCCTGTCTCCCGCGTGTCTCCCGCCTGTCTCCCGCGTGTCTCCCGCCTGTCTCCCGCGTGTCTCCCGCCTGTCTCCCGCGTGTCTCCCGCCTGTCTCCCGCGTGTCTCCCGCCTGTCTCCCGCGTGTCTCCCGCCTGTCTCCCGCGTGTCTCCCGCCTGTCTCCCGCGTGTCTCCCGCCTGTCTCCCGCGTGTCTCCCGCCTGTCTCCCGCGTGTCTCCCGCCTGTCTCCCGCGTGTCTCCCGCCTGTCTCCCGCGTGTCTCCCGCCTGTCTCCCGCGTGTCTCCCGCCTGTCTCCCGCGTGTCTCCCGCCTGTCTCCCGCGTGTCTCCCGCCTGTCTCCCGCGTGTCTCCCGCCTGTCTCCCGCGTGTCTCCCGCCTGTCTCCCGCGTGTCTCCCGCCTGTCTCCCGCGTGTCTCCCGCCTGTCTCCCGCGTGTCTCCCGCCTGTCTCCCGCGTGTCTCCCGCCTGTCTCCCGCGTGTCTCCCGCCTGTCTCCCGCGTGTCTCCCGCCTGTCTCCCGCGTGTCTCCCGCCTGTCTCCCGCGTGTCTCCCGCCTGTCTCCCGCGTGTCTCCCGCCTGTCTCCCGCGTGTCTCCCGCCTGTCTCCCGCGTGTCTCCCGCCTGTCTCCCCGCGTGTCTCCCGCCTGTCTCCCGCGTGTCTCCCGCCTCTCTCCCGCGTGTCTCCCGCCTGTCTCCCGCGTGTCTCCCGCCTTTCTCCCGCGTGTCTCCCGCCTGTCTCCCGCGTGTCTCCCGCCTGTCTCCCGCGTGTCTCCCGCCTGTCTCCCGCGTGTCTCCCGCCTGTCTCCCGCCTGTCTCCCGCGTGTCTCCCGCCTGTCTCCCGCGTGTCTCCCGCCTGTCTCCCGCGTGTCTCCCGCCTGTCTCCCGCGTGTCTCCCGCCTGTCTCCCGCGTGTCTCCCGCCTGTCTCCCGCGTGTCTCCCGCCTGTCTCCCGCGTGTCTCCCGCCTGTCTCCCGCGTGTCTCCCGCCTGTCTCCCGCGTGTCTCCCGCCTGTCTCCCGCGTGTCTCCCGCCTGTCTCCCGCGTGTCTCCCGCCTGTCTCCCGCGTGTCTCCCGCCTGTCTTCTCGCGTGTCTCCCGCCTGTCTCCCGCGTGTCTCCCGCCTGTCTCCCGCGTGTCTCCCGCCTGTCTCCCGCGTGTCTCCCGGCCTCTCCCCGCTGTCTCCCGCGCTCACCCCTGTCTCTCGCGTGTCTCCCGCCTGTCTCCCGCGTGTCTCCCGCCTGTCTCCCGCGTGTCTCCCGCCTGTCTCTCGCGTGTCTCCCGCCTGTCTCCCGCGTGTCTCCCGCCTGTCACCCGCCTGTCTCCCGCGTGTCTCCCGCCTGTCTCCCGCGTGTCTCCCGCCTGTCTCCCGCGTGTCTCCCGCGTGTCTCCCGCGTGTCTCCCGCGTGTCTCCCCCCTGTCTCCCGCGTGTCTCCCGCCTGTCTCCCGCGTGTCTCCCGCCTGTCTCCCGCGTGTCTCCCGCCTGTCTCCCGCGTGTCTCCCGCCTGTCTCCCGCGTGTCTCCCGCCTGTCTCCCGCGTGTCTCCCGCCTGTCTCCCGCGTGTCTCCCTCCTGTCTCCCGCGTGTCTCCCGCCTGTCTCCCGCGTGTCTCCCGCCTGTCTCCCGCGTGTCTCCCGCCTGTCTCCCGCGTGTCTCCCGCCTGTCTCCCGCGTGTCTCCCGCCTGTCTCCCGCGTGTCTCCCGCCTGTCTCCCGCGTGTCTCCCGCCTGTCTCCCGCGTGTCTCCCGCCTGTCTCCCGCGTGTCTCCCGCCTGTCTCCCGCGTATCTCCCGCCTGTCTCTCGCGTGTCTCCCGCCTGTCTCCCGCGTGTCTCCCGCCTGTCTCCCGCGTGTCTCCCGCCTGTCTCCCGCGTGTCTCCCGCCTGTCTCCCGCGTGTCTCCCGCCTGTCTCCCGCGTGTCTCCCGCCTTGTCTCCCGCGTGTCTCCCGCCTGTCTCCCGCGTGTCTCCCGCCTGTCTACCGCGTGTCTCCCGCCTGTCTCTCGCGTGTCTCCCGCCTGTCTCCCGCGTGTCTCCCGCCTGTCTCCCGCGTGTCTCCCGCCTGTCTCCCGCGTGTCTCCCGCCTGTCTCCCGCGTGTCTCCCGCCTGTCTCCCGCGTGTCTCCCGCCTGTCTCCCGCGTGTCTCCCGCCTGTATCCCGCGTGTCTCCCGCCTGTCTCTCGCGTGTCTCCCGCCTGTCTCCCACGTGTCTCCCGCCTGTATCCCGCGTGTCTCCCGCCTGTCTCTCGCGTGTCTCCCGCCTGTCTCCCGCGTGTCTCCCGCCTGTCTCCCGCGTGTCTCCCGCCTGTCTCCCGCGTGTCTCCCGCCTGTCTCCCGCGTGTCTCCCGCCTGTCTCCCGCGTGTCTCCCGCTTGTCTCCCGCGTGTCTCCCGCCTGTCTCCCGCGTGTCTCCCGCCTGTCTACCGCGTGTCTCCCGCCTGTCTCTCGCGTGTCTCCCGCCTGTCTCCCGCGTGTCTCCCGCCTGTCTCCCGCGTGTCTCCCGCCTGTCTCCCGCGTGTCTCCCGCCTGTCTCCCGCGTGTCTCCCGCCTGTCTCCCGCGTGTCTCCCGCCTGTCTCCCGCGTGTCTCCCCGCCTGTATCCCGCGTGTCTCCCGCCTGTCTCTCGCGTGTCTCCCGCCTGTCTCCCACGTGTCTCCCGCCTGTCTCCCGCGTGTCTCCCGCCTGTCTCCCGCGTGTCTCCCGCCTGTCTCTCGCGTGTCTCCCGCCTGTCTCCCGCGTGTCTCCCGCCTGTCTCCCGCGTGTCTCCCGCCTGTCTCCCGCGTGTCTCCCGTCTGTCTCCCGCGTGTCTCCCGCCTGTCTCCCGCGTGTCTCCCGCCTGTCTCCCGCGTGTCTCCCGCCTGTCTCCCGACTGTCTCGCGTGTCTCCCGCGTGTCTCCCGCCTGTCTCCCGCGTGTCTCCCGCGTGTCTCCCGCCTGTCTCCCGCGTGTCTCCCGCCTGTCTCCCGCGTGTCTCCCGCCTGTCTCCCGCGTGTCTCCCGCCTGTCTCCCGCGTGTCTCCCGCCTGTCTCCCGCGTGTCTCCCGCCTGTCTCCCGCGTGTCTCCCGCCTGTCTCCCGCGTGTCTCCCGCCTGTCTCCCGCGTGTCTCTCGCCTGTCTCCCGCGTGTCTCCCGCCTGTCTCCCGCGTGTCTCCCGCCTGTCTCTCGCGTGTCTCCCGCCTGTCTCCCGCGTGTCTCCCGCCTGTCTCCCGCGTGTCTCCCGCCTGTCTCTCGCGTGTCTCCCGCCTGTCTCCCGCGTGTCTCCCGCCTGTCACCCGCCTGTCTCCCGCGTGTCTCCCGCCTGTCTCCCGCGTGTCTCCCGCCTGTCTCCCGCGTGTCTCCCGCCGGTGTCTCCCGCGTGTCTCCCCGCGTGTCTCCCCCGTCTCCCGCGTGTCTCCCGCCTGTCTCCCGCGTGTCTCCCGCCTGTCTCCCGCGTGTCTCCCGCCTGTCTCCCGCGTGTCTCCCGCCTGTCTCCCGCGTGTCTCCCGCCTGTCTCCCGCGTGTCTCCCGCCTGTCTCCCGCGTGTCTCCCGCCTGTCTCCCGCGTGTCTCCCGCCTGTCTCCCGCGTGTCTCCCGCCTGTCTCCCGCGTGTCTCCCGCCTGTCTCCCGCGTGTCTCCCGCCTGTCTCCCGCGTGTCTCCCGCCTGTCTCCCGCGTGTCTCCCGCCTGTCTCCCGCGTGTCTCCCGCCTGTCTCCCGCGTGTCTCCCGCCTGTCTCCCGCGTGTCTCCCGCCTGTCTCCCGCGTGTCTCCCGCCTGTCTCCCGCGTATCTCCCGCCTGTCTCTCGCGTGTCTCCCGCCTGTCTCCCGCGTGTCTCCCGCCTGTCTCCCGCGTGTCTCCCGCCTGTCTCCCGCGTGTCTCCCGCCTGTCTCCCGCGTGTCTCCCGCCTGTCTCCCGCGTGTCTCCCGCTTGTCTCCCGCGTGTCTCCCGCCTGTCTCCCGCGTGTCTCCCGCCTGTCTCCCGCGTGTCTCCCGCCTGTCTCTCGCGTGTCTCCCGCCTGTCTCCCGCGTGTCTCCCGCCTGTCTCCTCGCGTGTCTCCCGCCTGTCTCCCGCGTGTCTCCCGCCTGTCTCCCGCGTGTCTCCCGCCTGTCTCCCGCGTGTCTCCCGCCTGTCTCCCGCGTGTCTCCCGCCGCTGTCTCCCGCTGTCTCCCCGCTGTCTCCCGCGTGTCTCCCGCCTGTCTCCCGCGTGTCTCCCGCCTGTCTCCCGCGTGTCTCCCGCCTGTCTCCCGCGTGTCTCCCGCCTGTCTCCCGCGTGTCTCCCGCCTGTCTCCCGCGTGTCTCCCGCCTGTCTCCCGCGTGTCTCCCGCCTGTCTCCCGCGTGTCTCCCGCCTGTCTCCCGCGTGTCTCCCGCCTGTCTCCCGCGTGTCTCCCGCCTGTCTCCCGCGTGTCTCCCGCCTGTCTCCCGCGTGTCTCCCGCCTGTCTCCCGCGTGTCTCCCGCCTGTCTCCCGCGTGTCTCCCGCCTGTCTCCCGCGTGTCTCCCGCCTGTCTCCCGCGTGTCTCCCGCCTGTCTCCCGCGTGTCTCCCGCCTGTCTCCCGCGTGTCTCCCGCCTGTCTCCCGCGTGTCTCCCGCCTGTCTCCCGCGTGTCTCCCGCCTGTCTCCCGCGTGTCTCCCGCCTGTCTCCCGCGTGTCTCCCGCCTGTCTCCCGCGTGTCTCCCGCCTGTCTCCCGCGTGTCTCCCGCCTGTCTCCCGCGTGTCTCCCGCCTGTCTCCCGCGTGTCTCCCGCCTGTCTCCCGCGTGTCTCCCGCCTGTCTCCCGCGTGTCTCCCGCCTGTCTCCCGCGTGTCTCCCGCCTGTCTCCCGCGTGTCTCCCGCCTGTCTCCCGCGTGTCTCCCGCCTGTCTCCCGCGTGTCTCCCGCCTGTCTCCCGCGTGTCTCCCGCCTGTCTCCCGCGTGTCTCCCGCCTGTCTCCCGCGTGTCTCCCGCCTGTCTCCCGCGTGTCTCCCGCCTGTCTCCCGCGTGTCTCCCGCCTGTCTCCCGCGTGTCTCCCGCCTGTCTCCCGCGTGTCTCCCGCCTGTCTCCCGCGTGTCCCCCCCGCCCCTCTCCTCCCGCGTGTCTCCCGCCTGTCTCCCGCGTGTCTCCCGCCTGTCTCCCGCGTGTCTCCCGCCTGTCTCCCGCGTGTCTCCCGCCTGTCTCCCGCGTGTCTCCCGCCTGTCTCCCGCGTGTCTCCCGCCTGTCTCCCGCCTGTCTCCCGCGTGTCTCCCGCCTGTCTCCCGCGTGTCTCCCGCCTGTCTCCCGCGTGTCTCCCGCCTGTCTCCCGCGTGTCTCCCGCCTGTCTCCCGCGTGTCTCCCGCCTGTCTCCCGCGTGTCTCCCGCCTGTCTCCCGCGTGTCTCCCGCCTGTCTCCCGCGTGTCTCCCGCCTGTCTCCCGCGTGTCTCCCGCCTGTCTCCCGCGTGTCTCCCGCCTGTCTCCCGCGTGTCTCCCGCCTGTCTCCCGCGTGTCTCCCGCCTGTCTCCCGCGTGTCTCCCGCCTGTCTCCCGCGTGTCTCCCGCCTGTCTCCCGCGTGTCTCCCGCCTGTCTCCCGCGTGTCTCCCGCCTGTCTCCCGCGTGTCTCCCGCCTGTCTCCCGCGTGTCTCCCGCCTGTCTCCCGCGTGTCTCCCGCCTGTCTCCCGCGTGTCTCTCGCCTGTCTCCCGCGTGTCTCCCGCCTGTCTCCCGCGTGTCTCCCGCCTGTCTCTCGCGTGTCTCCCGCCTGTCTCCCGCGTGTCTCCCGCCTGTCTCCCGCGTGTCTCCCGCCTGTCTCCCGCGTGTCTCCCGCCTGTCTCCCGCGTGTCTCCCGCCTGTATCCCGCGTGTCTCCCGCCTGTCTCTCGCGTGTCTCCCGCCTGTCTCCCACGTGTCTCCCGCCTGTCTCCCGCGTGTCTCCCGCCTGTCTCCCGCGTGTCTCCCGCCTGTCTCTCGCGTGTCTCCCGTCTGTCTCCCGCGTGTCTCCCGCCTGTCTCCCGCGTGTCTCCCGCCTGTCTCCCGCGTGTCTCCCGTCTGTCTCCCGCGTGTCTCCCGCCTGTCTCCCGCGTGTCTCCCGCCTGTCTCCCGCGTGTCTCCCGCCTGTCTCCCGCGTGTCTCCCGCCTGTCTCCCGCGTGTCTCCCGCGTGTCTCCCGCCTGTCTCCCGCGTGTCTCCCGCCTGTCTCCCGCGTGTCTCCCGCCTGTCTCCCGCGTGTCTCCCGCCTGTCTCCCGCGTGTCTCCCGCCTGTCTCCCGCGTGTCTCCCGCCTGTCTCCCGCGTGTCTCCCGCCTGTCTCTCGCGTGTCTCCCGCCTGTCTCCCGCGTGTCTCCCGCCTGTCTCCCGCGTGTCTCCCGCCTGTCTCTCGCGTGTCTCCCGCCTGTCTCCCGCGTGTCTCCCGCCTGTCACCCGCCTGTCTCCCGCGTGTCTCCCGCCTGTCTCCCGCGTGTCTCCCGCCTGTCTCCCGCGTGTCTCCCGCGTGTCTCCCGCGTGTCTCCCGCGTGTCTCCCCCCTGTCTCCCGCGTGTCTCCCGCCTGTCTCCCGCGTGTCTCCCGCCTGTCTCCCGCGTGTCTCCCGCCTGTCTCCCGCGTGTCTCCCGCCTGTCTCCCGCGTGTCTCCCGCCTGTCTCCCGCGTGTCTCCCGCCTGTCTCCCGCGTGTCTCCCTCCTGTCTCCCGCGTGTCTCCCGCCTGTCTCCCGCGTGTCTCCCGCCTGTCTCCCGCGTGTCTCCCGCCTGTCTCCCGCGTGTCTCCCGCCTGTCTCCCGCGTGTCTCCCGCCTGTCTCCCGCGTGTCTCCCGCCTGTCTCCCGCGTGTCTCCCGCCTGTCTCCCGCGTGTCTCTCGCCTGTCTCCCGCGTGTCTCCCGCCTGTCTCCCGCGTGATCTCCCGCCTGTCTCTCGCGTGTCTCCCGCCTGTCTCCCGCGTGTCTCCCGCCTGTCTCCCGCGTGTCTCCCGCCTGTCTCCCGCGTGTCTCCCGCCTGTCTCCCGCGTGTCTCCCGCCTGTCTCCCGCGTGTCTCCCGCTTGTCTCCCGCGTGTCTCCCGCCTGTCTCCCGCGTGTCTCCCGCCTGTCTACCGCGTGTCTCCCGCCTGTCTCTCGCGTGTCTCCCGCCTGTCTCCCGCGTGTCTCCCGCCTGTCTCTCGCGTGTCTCCCGCCTGTCTCCCGCGTGTCTCCCGCCTGTCTCCCGCGTGTCTCCCGCCTGTCTCCCGCGTGTCTCCCGCCTGTCTCCCGCGTGTCTCCCGCCTGTCTCCCGCGTGTCTCCCGCCTGTCTCCCGCGTGTCTCCCGCCTGTCTCCCGCGTGTCTCCCGCCTGTCTCCCGCGTGTCTCCCGCCTGTCTCCCGCGTGTCTCCCGCCTGTCTCCCGCGTGTCTCCCGCCTGTCTCCCGCGTGTCTCCCGCCTCTCTCCCGCGTGTCTCCCGCCTGTCTCCCGCGTGTCTCCCGCCTTTCTCCCGCGTGTCTCCCGCCTGTCTCCCGCGTGTCTCCCGCCTGTCTCCCGCGTGTCTCCCGCCTGTCTCCCGCGTGTCTCTCCGCCTGTCTCCCGCCTGTCTCCCGCGTGTCTCCCGCCTGTCTCCCGCGTGTCTCCCGCCTGTCTCCCGCGTGTCTCCCGCCTGTCTCCCGCGTGTCTCCCGCCTGTCTCCCGCGTGTCTCCCGCCTGTCTCCCGCGTGTCTCCCGCCTGTCTCCCGCGTGTCTCCCGCCTGTCTCCCGCGTGTCTCCCGCCTGTCTCCCGCGTGTCTCCCGCCTGTCTCCCCGCGTGTCTCCCGCCTGTCTCCCGCGTGTCTCCCGCCTGTCTCCCGCGTGTCTCCCGCCTGTCTCCCGCGTGTCTCCCGCCTGTCTCCCGCGTGTCTCGCGTCTGTCTCCTGCGTGTCTCCCGTCTGTCTCCCGCGTGTCTCACGTCTGTCTCCCGCGTGTCTCCCGTCTGTCTCCCGCGTGTCTCCCGTCTGTCTCCCGCGTGTCTCCCGTCTGTCTCCCGCGTGTCTCCCGTCTGTCTCCCGCGTGTCTCCCATTTGTCTCCCGCGTGTCTCCCGCCTGTCTCCCACGTGTCTCCCGCCTGTCTCCCGCGTGTCTCCCGCCTGTCTCCCGCGTGTCTCCCGCCTGTCTCCCGCGTGTCTCCCGTCTGTCTCCCGCGTGTCTCCCGTCTGTCTCCCGCGTGTCTCCCGTCTGTCTCCCGCGTGTCTCCCGCCTGTCTCTTGCGTGTCTCCCGCCTGTCTCCCGCGTGTCTCCCGCCGGTTTCCAGCGTGTCTCCCGTCTGTCTCCCGCGTGTCTCCCGTCTGTCTCTCGCGTGTCTCGCGTCTGTCTCCCGCGTGTCTCCCGTCTGTCTCCCGCGTCTCTCCCGTCTGTCTCCCGCGTGTCTCCCGTCTGTCTTCCGCGTGTCTCCCGTCTGTCTCCCGTGTGTCTCCCGTCTGTCTCCCGTGTGTCTCCCGTCTGTCTCCCGTGTCTCTCCCGTCTGTCTCCCGTGTGTCTCCCGTCTGTCTCCCGTGTGTCTCCCGTCTGTCTCCCGTGTGTCTCCCGTCTGTCTCCCGTGTGTCTCCCGTCTGTCTCCCGTGTGTCTCCCGTCTGTCTCCCGCGTGTCTCCCGTCTGTCTCCCGCGTGTCTCCCGTCTGTCTCCCGCGTGTCTCCCGTCTGTCTCCCGCGTGTCTCCCGTCTGTCTCCCGCCTGTCTCCCGCGTGTCTCCCGCCTGTCTCTCGCGTGTCTCCCGCCTGTCTCCCGCGTGTCTCCCGCCTGTCTCTCGCGTGTCTCCCGCCTGTCTCCCGCGTGTCTCCCGCCTGTCTCCCGCGTGTCTCCCGCCTGTCTCCCGCGTGTCTCCCGCCTGTCTCCCGCGTGTCTCCCGCCTCTCTCCCGCGTGTCTCCCGCCTGTCTCCCGCGTGTCTCCCGCCTTTCTCCCGCGTGTCTCCCGCCTGTCTCCCGCGTGTCTCCCGCCTGTCTCCCGCGTGTCTCCCGCCTGTCTCCCGCGTGTCTCCCGCCTGTCTCCCGCCTGTCTCCCGCGTGTCTCCCGCCTGTCTCCCGCGTGTCTCCCGCCTGTCTCCCGCGTGTCTCCCGCCTGTCTCCCGCGTGTCTCCCGCCTGTCTCCCGCGTGTCTCCCGCCTGTCTCCCGCGTGTCTCCCGCCTGTCTCCCGCGTGTCTCCCGCCTGTCTCCCGCGTGTCTCCCGCCTGTCTCCCGCGTGTCTCCCGCCTGTCTCCCGCGTGTCTCCCGCCTGTCTCCCGCGTGTCTCCCGCCTGTCTCCCGCGTGTCTCCCGCCTGTCTCCCGCGTGTCTCCCACCTGTCTCCCGCGTGTCTCGCGTCTGTCTCCTGCGTGTCTCCCGTCTGTCTCCCGCGTGTCTCACGTCTGTCTCCCGCGTGTCTCCCGTCTGTCTCCCGCGTGTCTCCCGTCTGTCTCCCGCGTGTCTCCCATTTGTCTCCCGCGTGTCTCCCGCCTGTCTCCCGCGTGTCTCCCGCCTGTCTCCCGCGTGTCTCCCGCCTGTCTCCCGCGTGTCTCCCGCCTGTCTCCCGCGTGTCTCCCGTCTGTCTCCCGCGTGTCTCCCGTCTGTCTCCCGCGTGTCTCCCGTCTGTCTCCCGCGTGTCTCCCGCCTGTCTCTTGCGTGTCTCCCGCCTGTCTCCCGCGTGTCTCCCGCCGGTTTCCAGCGTGTCTCCCGTCTGTCTCCCGCGTGTCTCCCGTCTGTCTCCCGCGTGTCTCGCGTCTGTCTCCCGCGTGTCTCCCGTCTGTCTCCCGCGTCTCTCCCGTCTGTCTCCCGCGTGTCTCCCGTCTGTCTTCCGCGTGTCTCCCGTCTGTCTCCCGTGTGTCTCCCGTCTGTCTCCCGTGTGTCTCCCGTCTGTCTCCCGTGTCTCTCCCGTCTGTCTCCCGTGTGTCTCCCGTCTGTCTCCCGTGTGTCTCCCGTCTGTCTCCCGTGTGTCTCCCGTCTGTCTCCCGTGTGTCTCCCGTCTGTCTCCCGCGTGTCTCCCGTCTGTCTCCCGCGTGTCTCCCGTCTGTCTCCCGCGTGTCTCCCCGTCTGTCTCCCGCGTGTCTCCCGTCTGTCTCCCGCGTGTCTCCCGTCTGTCTCCCGCGTGTCTCCCGTCTGTCTCCCGTGTGTCTCCCGTCTGTCTCCCGTGTGTCTCCCGTCTGTCTCCCGCGTGTCTCCCGTCTGTCTCCCGCGTGTCTCCCGTCTGTCTCCCGTGTGTCTCCCGCCTGTCTCCCGCGTGTCTCCCGCCTGTCTCCCGCGTGTCTCCCGTCTGTCTCCCGCGTGTCTCCCGCCTGTCTCTCGCGTGTCTCCCGCCTGTCTCCCGCGTGTCTCCCGCCTGTCTCCCGCGTGTCTCCCGCCTGTCTCTCGCGTGTCTCCCGCCTGTCTCCCGCGTGTCTCCCGCCTGTCACCCGCCTGTCTCCCGCGTGTCTCCCGCCTGTCTCCCGCGTGTCTCCCGCCTGTCTCCCGCGTGTCTCCCGCGTGTCTCCCGCGTGTCTCCCGCGTGTCTCCCCCCTGTCTCCCGCGTGTCTCCCGCCTGTCTCCCGCGTGTCTCCCGCCTGTCTCCCGCGTGTCTCCCGCCTGTCTCCCGCGTGTCTCCCGCCTGTCTCCCGCGTGTCTCCCGCCTGTCTCCCGCGTGTCTCCCGCCTGTCTCCCGCGTGTCTCCCTCCTGTCTCCCGCGTGTCTCCCGCCTGTCTCCCGCGTGTCTCCCGCCTGTCTCCCGCGTGTCTCCCGCCTGTCTCCCGCGTGTCTCCCGCCTGTCTCCCTCGTGTCTCCCGCCTGTCTCCCGCGTGTCTCCCGCCTGTCTCCCGCGTGTCTCCCGCCTGTCTCCCGCGTGTCTCTCGCCTGTCTCCCGCGTGTCTCCCGCCTGTCTCCCGCGTATCTCCCGCCTGTCTCTCGCGTGTCTCCCGCCTGTCTCCCGCGTGTCTCCCGCCTGTCTCCCGCGTGTCTCCCGCCTGTCTCCCGCGTGTCTCCCGCCTGTCTCCCGCGTGTCTCCCGCCTGTCTCCCGCGTGTCTCCCGCTTGTCTCCCGCGTGTCTCCCGCCTGTCTCCCGCGTGTCTCCCGCCTGTCTACCGCGTGTCTCCCGCCTGTCTCTCGCGTGTCTCCCGCCTGTCTCCCGCGTGTCTCCCGCCTGTCTCTCGCGTGTCTCCCGCCTGTCTCCCGCGTGTCTCCCGCCTGTCTCCCGCGTGTCTCCCGCCTGTCTCCCGCGTGTCTCCCGCCTGTCTCCCGCGTGTCTCCCGCCTGTCTCCCGCGTGTCTCCCGCCTGTCTCCCGCGTGTCTCCCGCCTGTCTCCCGCGTGTCTCCCGCCTGTCTCCCGCGTGTCTCCCGCCTGTCTCCCGCGTGTCTCCCGCCTGTCTCCCGCGTGTCTCCCGCCTGTCTCCCGCGTGTCTCCCGCCTCTCTCCCGCGTGTCTCCCGCCTGTCTCCCGCGTGTCTCCCGCCTTTCTCCCGCGTGTCTCCCGCCTGTCTCCCGCGTGTCTCCCGCCTGTCTCCCGCGTGTCTCCCGCCTGTCTCCCGCGTGTCTCCCGCCTGTCTCCCGCCTGTCTCCCGCGTGTCTCCCGCCTGTCTCCCGCGTGTCTCCCGCCTGTCTCCCGCGTGTCTCCCGCCTGTCTCCCGCGTGTCTCCCGCCTGTCTCCCGCGTGTCTCCCGCCTGTCTCCCGCGTGTCTCCCGCCTGTCTCCCGCGTGTCTCCCGCCTGTCTCCCGCGTGTCTCCCGCCTGTCTCCCGCGTGTCTCCCGCCTGTCTCCCGCGTGTCTCCCGCCTGTCTCCCGCGTGTCTCCCGCCTGTCTCCCGCGTGTCTCCCGCCTGTCTCCCGCGTGTCTCCCGCCTCTCTCCCGCGTGTCTCCCGCCTGTCTCCCGCGTGTCTCCCGCCTTTCTCCCGCGTGTCTCCCGCCTGTCTCCCGCGTGTCTCCCGCCTGTCTCCCGCGTGTCTCCCGCCTGTCTCCCGCGTGTCTCCCGCCTGTCTCCCGCCTGTCTCCCGCGTGTCTCCCGCCTGTCTCCCGCGTGTCTCCCGCCTGTCTCCCGCGTGTCTCCCGCCTGTCTCCCGCGTGTCTCCCGCCTGTCTCCCGCGTGTCTCCCGCCTGTCTCCCGCGTGTCTCCCGCCTGTCTCCCGCGTGTCTCCCGCCTGTCTCCCGCGTGTCTCCCGCCTGTCTCCCGCGTGTCTCCCGCCTGTCTCCCGCGTGTCTCCCGCCTGTCTCCCGCGTGTCTCCCGCCTGTCTCCCGCGTGTCTCCCGCCTGTCTCCCGCGTGTCTCCCGCCTGTCTCCCGCGTGTCTCGCGTCTGTCTCCTGCGTGTCTCCCGTCTGTCTCCCGCGTGTCTCACGTCTGTCTCCCGCGTGTCTCCCGTCTGTCTCCCGCGTGTCTCCCGTCTGTCTCCCGCGTGTCTCCCATTTGTCTCCCGCGTGTCTCCCGCCTGTCTCCCGCGTGTCTCCCGCCTGTCTCCCGCGTGTCTCCCGCCTGTCTCCCGCGTGTCTCCCGCCTGTCTCCCGCGTGTCTCCCGTCTGTCTCCCGCGTGTCTCCCGTCTGTCTCCCGCGTGTCTCCCGTCTGTCTCCCGCGTGTCTCCCGCCTGTCTCTTGCGTGTCTCCCGCCTGTCTCCCGCGTGTCTCCCGCCGGTTTCCAGCGTGTCTCCCGTCTGTCTCCCGCGTGTCTCCCGTCTGTCTCCCGCGTGTCTCGCGTCTGTCTCCCGCGTGTCTCCCGTCTGTCTCCCGCGTCTCTCCCGTCTGTCTCCCGCGTGTCTCCCGTCTGTCTTCCGCGTGTCTCCCGTCTGTCTCCCGTGTGTCTCCCGTCTGTCTCCCGTGTGTCTCCCGTCTGTCTCCCGTGTCTCTCCCGTCTGTCTCCCGTGTGTCTCCCGTCTGTCTCCCGTGTGTCTCCCGTCTGTCTCCCGTGTGTCTCCCGTCTGTCTCCCGTGTGTCTCCCGTCTGTCTCCCGTGTGTCTCCCGTCTGTCTCCCGCGTGTCTCCCGTCTGTCTCCCGCGTGTCTCCCGTCTGTCTCCCGCGTGTCTCCCGTCTGTCTCCCGCGTGTCTCCCGTCTGTCTCCCGCCTGTCTCCCGCGTGTCTCCCGCCTGTCTCTCGCGTGTCTCCCGCCTGTCTCCCGCGTGTCTCCCGCCTGTCTCTCGCGTGTCTCCCGCCTGTCTCCCGCGTGTCTCCCGCCTGTCTCCCGCGTGTCTCCCGCCTGTCTCCCGCGTGTCTCCCGCCTGTCTCCCTCGTGTCTCCCGCCTCTCTCCCGCGTGTCTCCCGCCTGTCTCCCGCGTGTCTCCCGCCTTTCTCCCGCGTGTCTCCCGCCTGTCTCCCGCGTGTCTCCCGCCTGTCTCCCGCGTGTCTCCCGCCTGTCTCCCGCGTGTCTCCCGCCTGTCTCCCGCCTGTCTCCCGCGTGTCTCCCGCCTGTCTCCCGCGTGTCTCCCGCCTGTCTCCCGCGTGTCTCCCGCCTGTCTCCCGCGTGTCTCCCGCCTGTCTCCCGCGTGTCTCCCGCCTGTCTCCCGCGTGTCTCCCGCCTGTCTCCCGCGTGTCTCCCGCCTGTCTCCCGCGTGTCTCCCGCCTGTCTCCCGCGTGTCTCCCGCCTGTCTCCCGCGTGTCTCCCGCCTGTCTCCCGCGTGTCTCCCGCCTGTCTCCCGCGTGTCTCCCGCCTGTCTCCCGCGTGTCTCCCGCCTGTCTCCCGCGTGTCTCCCGCCTGTCTCCCGCGTGTCTCCCGTCTGTCTCCCGCGTGTCTCCCGTCTGTCTCCCGCGTGTCTCCCGTCTGTCTCCCGCGTGTCTCCCGCCTGTCTCTTGCGTGTCTCCCGCCTGTCTCCCGCGTGTCTCCCGCCGGTTTCCAGCGTGTCTCCCGTCTGTCTCCCGCGTGTCTCCCGTCTGTCTCCCGCGTGTCTCGCGTCTGTCTCCCGCGTGTCTCCCGTCTGTCTCCCGCGTCTCTCCCGTCTGTCTCCCGCGTGTCTCCCGTCTGTCTTCCGCGTGTCTCCCGTCTGTCTCCCGTGTGTCTCCCGTCTGTCTCCCGTGTGTCTCCCGTCTGTCTCCCGTGTCTCTCCCGTCTGTCTCCCGTGTGTCTCCCGTCTGTCTCCCGTGTGTCTCCCGTCTGTCTCCCGTGTGTCTCCCGTCTGTCTCCCGTGTGTCTCCCGTCTGTCTCCCGCGTGTCTCCCGTCTGTCTCCCGCGTGTCTCCCGTCTGTCTCCCGCGTGTCTCCCGTCTGTCTCCCGCGTGTCTCCCGTCTGTCTCCCGCGTGTCTCCCGTCTGTCTCCCGCGTGTCTCCCGTCTGTCTCCCGCGTGTCTCCCGTCTGTCTCCCGTGTGTCTCCCGTCTGTCTCCCGTGTGTCTCCCGTCTGTCTCCCGCGTGTCTCCCGTCTGTCTCCCGCGTGTCTCCCGTCTGTCTCCCGTGTGTCTCTCGCCTGTCTCCCGCGTGTCTCCCGCCTGTCTCCCGCGTGTCTCCCGCCTGTCTCCCGCGTGTCTCCCGCCTGTCTCTCGCGTGTCTCCCGCCTGTCTCCCGCGTGTCTCCCGCCTGTCTCCCGCGTGTCTCCCGCCTGTCTCTCGCGTGTCTCCCGCCTGTCTCCCGCGTGTCTCCCGCCTGTCACCCGCCTGTCTCCCGCGTGTCTCCCGCCTGTCTCCCGCGTGTCTCCCGCCTGTCTCCCGCGTGTCTCCCGCGTGTCTCCCGCGTGTCTCCCGCGTGTCTCCCCCCTGTCTCCCGCGTGTCTCCCGCCTGTCTCCCGCGTGTCTCCCGCCTGTCTCCCGCGTGTCTCCCGCCTGTCTCCCGCGTGTCTCCCGCCTGTCTCCCGCGTGTCTCCCGCCTGTCTCCCGCGTGTCTCCCGCCTGTCTCCCGCGTGTCTCCCTCCTGTCTCCCGCGTGTCTCCCGCCTGTCTCCCGCGTGTCTCCCGCCTGTCTCCCGCGTGTCTCCCGCCTGTCTCCCGCGTGTCTCCCGCCTGTCTCCCTCGTGTCTCCCGCCTGTCTCCCGCGTGTCTCCCGCCTGTCTCCCGCGTGTCTCCCGCCTGTCTCCCGCGTGTCTCTCGCCTGTCTCCCGCGTGTCTCCCGCCTGTCTCCCGCGTATCTCCCGCCTGTCTCTCGCGTGTCTCCCGCCTGTCTCCCGCGTGTCTCCCGCCTGTCTCCCGCGTGTCTCCCGCCTGTCTCCCGCGTGTCTCCCGCCTGTCTCCCGCGTGTCTCCCGCCTGTCTCCCGCGTGTCTCCCGCTTGTCTCCCGCGTGTCTCCCGCCTGTCTCCCGCGTGTCTCCCGCCTGTCTACCGCGTGTCTCCCGCCTGTCTCTCGCGTGTCTCCCGCCTGTCTCCCGCGTGTCTCCCGCCTGTCTCTCGCGTGTCTCCCGCCTGTCTCCCGCGTGTCTCCCGCCTGTCTCCCGCGTGTCTCCCGCCTGTCTCCCGCGTGTCTCCCGCCTGTCTCCCGCGTGTCTCCCGCCTGTCTCCCGCGTGTCTCCCGCCTGTCTCCCGCGTGTCTCCCGCCTGTCTCCCGCGTGTCTCCCGCCTGTCTCCCGCGTGTCTCCCGCCTGTCTCCCGCGTGTCTCCCGCCTGTCTCCCGCGTGTCTCCCGCCTGTCTCCCGCGTGTCTCCCGCCTCTCTCCCGCGTGTCTCCCGCCTGTCTCCCGCGTGTCTCCCGCCTTTCTCCCGCGTGTCTCCCGCCTGTCTCCCGCGTGTCTCCCGCCTGTCTCCCGCGTGTCTCCCGCCTGTCTCCCGCGTGTCTCCCGCCTGTCTCCCGCCTGTCTCCCGCGTGTCTCCCGCCTGTCTCCCGCGTGTCTCCCGCCTGTCTCCCGCGTGTCTCCCGCCTGTCTCCCGCGTGTCTCCCGCCTGTCTCCCGCGTGTCTCCCGCCTGTCTCCCGCGTGTCTCCCGCCTGTCTCCCGCGTGTCTCCCGCCTGTCTCCCGCGTGTCTCCCGCCTGTCTCCCGCGTGTCTCCCGCCTGTCTCCCGCGTGTCTCCCGCCTGTCTCCCGCGTGTCTCCCGCCTGTCTCCCGCGTGTCTCCCGCCTGTCTCCCGCGTGTCTCCCGCCTGTCTCCCGCGTGTCTCCCGCCTGTCTCCCGCGTGTCTCGCGTCTGTCTCCTGCGTGTCTCCCGTCTGTCTCCCACGTGTCTCACGTCTGTCTCCCGCGTGTCTCCCGTCTGTCTCCCGCGTGTCTCCCGTCTGTCTCCCGCGTGTCTCCCATTTGTCTCCCGCGTGTCTCCCGCCTGTCTCCCGCGTGTCTCCCGCCTGTCTCCCGCGTGTCTCCCGCCTGTCTCCCGCGTGTCTCCCGTCTGTCTCCCGCGTGTCTCCTGTCTGTCTCCCGCGTGTCTCCCGTCTGTCTCCCGCGTGTCTCCCGCCTGTCTCTTGCGTGTCTCCCGCCTGTCTCCCGCGTGTCTCCCGCCGGTTTCCAGCGTGTCTCCCGTCTGTCTCCCGCGTGTCTCCCGTCTGTCTCCCGCGTGTCTCGCGTCTGTCTCCCGCGTGTCTCCCGTCTGTCTCCCGCGTCTCTCCCGTCTGTCTCCCGCGTGTCTCCCGTCTGTCTCCCGTGTGTCTCCCGTCTGTCTCCCGTGTGTCTCCCGTCTGTCTCCCGTGTCTCTCCCGTCTGTCTCCCGTGTGTCTCCCGTCTGTCTCCCGTGTGTCTCCCGTCTGTCTCCCGTGTGTCTCCCGTCTGTCTCCCGTGTGTCTCCCGTCTGTCTCCCGTGTGTCTCCCGTCTGTCTCCCGCGTGTCTCCCGTCTGTCTCCCGCGTGTCTCCCGTCTGTCTCCCGCGTGTCTCCCGTCTGTCTCCCGCGTGTCTCCCGTCTGTCTCCCGCCTGTCTCCCGCGTGTCTCCCGCCTGTCTCTCGCGTGTCTCCCGCCTGTCTCCCGCGTGTCTCCCGCCTGTCTCTCGCGTGTCTCCCGCCTGTCTCCCGCGTGTCTCCCGCCTGTCTCCCGCGTGTCTCCCGCCTGTCTCCCGCGTGTCTCCCGCCTGTCTCCCGCGTGTCTCCCGCCTCTCTCCCGCGTGTCTCCCGCCTGTCTCCCGCGTGTCTCCCGCCTTTCTCCCGCGTGTCTCCCGCCTGTCTCCCGCGTGTCTCCCGCCTGTCTCCCGCGTGTCTCCCGCCTGTCTCCCTCGTGTCTCCCGCCTGTCTCCCGCCTGTCTCCCGCGTGTCTCCCGCCTGTCTCCCGCGTGTCTCCCGCCTGTCTCCCGCGTGTCTCCCGCCTGTCTCCCGCGTGTCTCCCGCCTGTCTCCCGCGTGTCTCCCGCCTGTCTCCCGCGTGTCTCCCGCCTGTCTCCCGCGTGTCTCCCGCCTGTCTCCCGCGTGTCTCCCGCCTGTCTCCCGCGTGTCTCCCGCCTGTCTCCCGCGTGTCTCCCGCCTGTCTCCCGCGTGTCTCCCGCCTGTCTCCCGCGTGTCTCCCGCCTGTCTCCCGCGTGTCTCGCGTCTGTCTCCTGCGTGTCTCCCGTCTGTCTCCCGCGTGTCTCACGTCTGTCTCCCGCGTGTCTCCCGTCTGTCTCCCGCGTGTCTCCCGTCTGTCTCCCGCGTGTCTCCCATTTGTCTCCCGCGTGTCTCCCGCCTGTCTCCCGCGTGTCTCCCGCCTGTCTCCCGCGTGTCTCCCGCCTGTCTCCCGCGTGTCTCCCGCCTGTCTCCCGCGTGTCTCCCGTCTGTCTCCCGCGTGTCTCCCGTCTGTCTCCCGCGTGTCTCCCGTCTGTCTCCCGCGTGTCTCCCGCCTGTCTCTTGCGTGTCTCCCGCCTGTCTCCCGCGTGTCTCCCGCCGGTTTCCAGCGTGTCTCCCGTCTGTCTCCCGCGTGTCTCCCGTCTGTCTCCCGCGTGTCTCGCGTCTGTCTCCCGTGTGTCTCCCGTCTGTCTCCCGTGTGTCTCCCGTCTGTCTCCCGTGTCTCTCCCGTCTGTCTCCCGTGTGTCTCCCGTCTGTCTCCCGTGTGTCTCCCGTCTGTCTCCCGTGTGTCTCCCGTCTGTCTCCCGTGTGTCTCCCGTCTGTCTCCCGTGTGTCTCCCGTCTGTCTCCCGCGTGTCTCCCGTCTGTCTCCCGCGTGTCTCCCGTCTGTCTCCCGCGTGTCTCCCGTCTGTCTCCCGCGTGTCTCCCGTCTGTCTCCCGCGTGTCTCCCGTCTGTCTCCCGCGTGTCTCCCGTCTGTCTCCCGCGTGTCTCCCATTTGTCTCCCGCGTGTCTCCCGCCTGTCTCCCGCGTGTCTCCCGCCTGTCTCCCGCGTGTCTCCCGCCTGTCTCCCGCGTGTCTCCCGTCTGTCTCCCGCGTGTCTCCCGTCTGTCTCCCGCGTGTCTCCCGCCTGTCTCTTGCGTGTCTCCCGCCTGTCTCCCGCGTGTCTCCCGCCGGTTTCCAGCGTGTCTCCCGTCTGTCTCCCGCGTGTCTCCCGTCTGTCTCCCGCGTGTCTCGCGTCTGTCTCCCGCGTGTCTCCCGTCTGTCTCCCGCGTCTCTCCCGTCTGTCTCCCGCGTGTCTCCCGTCTGTCTCCCGTGTGTCTCCCGTCTGTCTCCCGTGTGTCTCCCGTCTGTCTCCCGTGTCTCTCCCGTCTGTCTCCCGTGTGTCTCCCGTCTGTCTCCCGTGTGTCTCCCGTCTGTCTCCCGTGTGTCTCCCGTCTGTCTCCCGTGTGTCTCCCGTCTGTCTCCCGTGTGTCTCCCGTCTGTCTCCCGCGTGTCTCCCGTCTGTCTCCCGCGTGTCTCCCGTCTGTCTCCCGCGTGTCTCCCGTCTGTCTCCCGCGTGTCTCCCGTCTGTCTCCCGCCTGTCTCCCGCGTGTCTCCCGCCTGTCTCTCGCGTGTCTCCCGCCTGTCTCCCGCGTGTCTCCCGCCTGTCTCTCGCGTGTCTCCCGCCTGTCTCCCGCGTGTCTCCCGCCTGTCTCCCGCGTGTCTCCCGCCTGTCTCCCGCGTGTCTCCCGCCTGTCTCCCGCGTGTCTCCCGCCTCTCTCCCGCGTGTCTCCCGCCTGTCTCCCGCGTGTCTCCCGCCTTTCTCCCGCGTGTCTCCCGCCTGTCTCCCGCGTGTCTCCCGCCTGTCTCCCGCGTGTCTCCCGCCTGTCTCCCTCGTGTCTCCCGCCTGTCTCCCGCCTGTCTCCCGCGTGTCTCCCGCCTGTCTCCCGCGTGTCTCCCGCCTGTCTCCCGCGTGTCTCCCGCCTGTCTCCCGCGTGTCTCCCGCCTGTCTCCCGCGTGTCTCCCGCCTGTCTCCCGCGTGTCTCCCGCCTGTCTCCCGCGTGTCTCCCGCCTGTCTCCCGCGTGTCTCCCGCCTGTCTCCCGCGTGTCTCCCGCCTGTCTCCCGCGTGTCTCCCGCCTGTCTCCCGCGTGTCTCCCGCCTGTCTCCCGCGTGTCTCCCGCCTGTCTCCCGCGTGTCTCGCGTCTGTCTCCTGCGTGTCTCCCGTCTGTCTCCCGCGTGTCTCACGTCTGTCTCCCGCGTGTCTCCCGTCTGTCTCCCGCGTGTCTCCCGTCTGTCTCCCGCGTGTCTCCCATTTGTCTCCCGCGTGTCTCCCGCCTGTCTCCCGCGTGTCTCCCGCCTGTCTCCCGCGTGTCTCCCGCCTGTCTCCCGCGTGTCTCCCGCCTGTCTCCCGCGTGTCTCCCGTCTGTCTCCCGCGTGTCTCCCGTCTGTCTCCCGCGTGTCTCCCGTCTGTCTCCCGCGTGTCTCCCGCCTGTCTCTTGCGTGTCTCCCGCCTGTCTCCCGCGTGTCTCCCGCCGGTTTCCAGCGTGTCTCCCGTCTGTCTCCCGCGTGTCTCCCGTCTGTCTCCCGCGTGTCTCGCGTCTGTCTCCCGTGTGTCTCCCGTCTGTCTCCCGTGTGTCTCCCGTCTGTCTCCCGTGTCTCTCCCGTCTGTCTCCCGTGTGTCTCCCGTCTGTCTCCCGTGTGTCTCCCGTCTGTCTCCCGTGTGTCTCCCGTCTGTCTCCCGTGTGTCTCCCGTCTGTCTCCCGTGTGTCTCCCGTCTGTCTCCCGCGTGTCTCCCGTCTGTCTCCCGCGTGTCTCCCGTCTGTCTCCCGCGTGTCTCCCGTCTGTCTCCCGCGTGTCTCCCGTCTGTCTCCCGCGTGTCTCCCGTCTGTCTCCCGCGTGTCTCCCGTCTGTCTCCCGCGTGTCTCCCGTCTGTCTCCCGTGTGTCTCCCGTCTGTCTCCCGTGTGTCTCCCGTCTGTCTCCCGTGTGTCTCCCGTCTGTCTCCCGTGTGTCTCCCGTCTGTCTCCCGTTTGTCTCCCGTCTGTCTCCCGCGTGTCTCCCGTCTGTCTCCCGCGTGTCTCCCGTCTGTCTCCCGCGTGTCTCCCGCCTGTCTCCCGCGTGTCTCCCGCCTGTCTCCCGCGTGTCTCCCGCCTGTCTCCCGCGTGTCTCTCGCCTGTCTCCCGCGTGTCTCCCGCCTGTCTCCCGCGTATCTCCCGCCTGTCTCTCGCGTGTCTCCCGCCTGTCTCCCGCGTGTCTCCCGCCTGTCTCCCGCGTGTCTCCCGCCTGTCTCCCGCGTGTCTCCCGCCTGTCTCCCGCGTGTCTCCCGCCTGTCTCCCGCGTGTCTCCCGCCTCTCTCCCGCGTGTCTCCCGCCTGTCTCCCGCGTGTCTCCCGCCTTTCTCCCGCGTGTCTCCCGCCTGTCTCCCGCGTGTCTCCCGCCTGTCTCCCGCGTGTCTCCCGCCTGTCTCCCGCGTGTCTCCCGCCTGTCTCCCGCCTGTCTCCCGCGTGTCTCCCGCCTGTCTCCCGCGTGTCTCCCGCCTGTCTCCCGCGTGTCTCCCGCCTGTCTCCCGCGTGTCTCCCGCCTGTCTCCCGCGTGTCTCCCGCCTGTCTCCCGCGTGTCTCCCGCCTGTCTCCCGCGTGTCTCCCGCCTGTCTCCCGCGTGTCTCCCGCCTGTCTCCCGCGTGTCTCCCGCCTGTCTCCCGCGTGTCTCCCGCCTGTCTCCCGCGTGTCTCCCGCCTGTCTCTCGCGTGTCTCCCGCCTGTCTCCCGCGTGTCTCGCGTCTGTCTCCTGCGTGTCTCCCGTCTGTCTCCCGCGTGTCTCACGTCTGTCTCCCGCGTGTCTCCCGTCTGTCTCCCGCGTGTCTCCCGTCTGTCTCCCGCGTGTCTCCCATTTGTCTCCCGCGTGTCTCCCGCCTGTCTCCCGCGTGTCTCCCGCCTGTCTCCCGCGTGTCTCCCGCCTGTCTCCCGCGTGTCTCCCGCCTGTCTCCCGCGTGTCTCCCGCCTGTCTCCCGCGTGTCTCCCGCCTGTCTCCCGCGTGTCTCCCGCCTGTCTCCCGCGTGTCTCCCGCTTGTCTCCCGCGTGTCTCCCGCCTGTCTCCCGCGTGTCTCCCGCCTGTCTCCCGCGTGTCTCCCGCCTGTCTCTCGCGTGTCTCCCGCCTGTCTCCCGCGTGTCTCCCGCCTGTCTCCCGCGTGTCTCCCGCCTGTCTCCCGCGTGTCTCCCGCCTGTCTCCCGCGTGTCTCCCGCCTGTCTCCCGCGTGTCTCCCGCCTGTCTCCCGCGTGTCTCCCGCCTGTCTCCCGCGTGTCTCCCGCCTGTCTCCCGCGTGTCTCCCGCCTGTCTCCCGCGTGTCTCCCGCCTGTCTCCCGCGTGTCTCCCGCCTGTCTCCCGCGTGTCTCCCGCCTCTCTCCCGCGTGTCTCCCGCCTGTCTCCCGCGTGTCTCCCGCCTTTCTCCCGCGTGTCTCCCGCCTGTCTCCCGCGTGTCTCCCGCCTGTCTCCCGCGTGTCTCCCGCCTGTCTCCCGCGTGTCTCCCGCCTGTCTCCCGCCTGTCTCCCGCGTGTCTCCCGCCTGTCTCCCGCGTGTCTCCCGCCTGTCTCCCGCGTGTCTCCCGCCTGTCTCCCGCGTGTCTCCCGCCTGTCTCCCGCGTGTCTCCCGCCTGTCTCCCGCGTGTCTCCCGCCTGTCTCCCGCGTGTCTCCCGCCTGTCTCCCGCGTGTCTCCCGCCTGTCTCCCGCGTGTCTCCCGCCTGTCTCCCGCGTGTCTCCCGCCTGTCTCCCGCGTGTCTCCCGCCTGTCTCCCGCGTGTCTCCCGCCTGTCTCCCGCGTGTCTCCCGCCTGTCTCCCGCGTGTCTCGCGTCTGTCTCCTGCGTGTCTCCCGTCTGTCTCCCGCGTGTCTCACGTCTGTCTCCCGCGTGTCTCCCGTCTGTCTCCCGCGTGTCTCCCGTCTGTCTCCCGCGTGTCTCCCATTTGTCTCCCGCGTGTCTCCCGCCTGTCTCCCGCGTGTCTCCCGCCTGTCTCCCGCGTGTCTCCCGCCTGTCTCCCGCGTGTCTCCCGCCTGTCTCCCGCGTGTCTCCCGTCTGTCTCCCGCGTGTCTCCCGTCTGTCTCCCGCGTGTCTCCCGTCTGTCTCCCGCGTGTCTCCCGCCTGTCTCTTGCGTGTCTCCCGCCTGTCTCCCGCGTGTCTCCCGCCGGTTTCCAGCGTGTCTCCCGTCTGTCTCCCGCGTGTCTCCCGTCTGTCTCCCGCGTGTCTCGCGTCTGTCTCCCGCGTGTCTCCCGTCTGTCTCCCGCGTCTCTCCCGTCTGTCTCCCGCGTGTCTCCCGTCTGTCTTCCGCGTGTCTCCCGTCTGTCTCCCGTGTGTCTCCCGTCTGTCTCCCGTGTGTCTCCCGTCTGTCTCCCGTGTCTCTCCCGTCTGTCTCCCGTGTGTCTCCCGTCTGTCTCCCGTGTGTCTCCCGTCTGTCTCCCGTGTGTCTCCCGTCTGTCTCCCGTGTGTCTCCCGTCTGTCTCCCGCGTGTCTCCCGTCTGTCTCCCGCGTGTCTCCCGTCTGTCTCCCGCGTGTCTCCCGTCTGTCTCCCGCGTGTCTCCCGTCTGTCTCCCGCGTGTCTCCCGCCTGTCTCCCGCGTGTCTCCCGCCTGTCTCCCGCGTGTCTCCCGCCTGTCTCCCGCGTGTCTCCCGCCTGTCTCCCGCGTGTCTCCCGCCTGTCTCCCGCGTGTCTCCCTCCTGTATCCCGCGTGTCTCCCGCCTGTCTCCCGCGTGTCTCCCGCCTGTCTCCCGCGTGTCTCCCGCCTGTCTCCCGCGTGTCTCCCGCCTGTCTCCCGCGTGTCTCCCGCCTGTCTCCCGCGTGTCTCCCGCCTGTCTCCCGCGTGTCTCCCGCCTGTCTCCCGCGTGTCTCTCGCCTGTCTCCCGCGTGTCTCCCGCCTGTCTCCCGCGTATCTCCCGCCTGTCTCTCGCGTGTCTCCCGCCTGTCTCCCGCGTGTCTCCCGCCTGTCTCCCGCGTGTCTCCCGCCTGTCTCCCGCGTGTCTCCCGCCTGTCTCCCGCGTGTCTCCCGCCTGTCTCCCGCGTGTCTCCCGCCTGTCTCCCGCGTGTCTCCCGCCTGTCTCCCGCGTGTCTCTCGCCTGTCTCCCGCGTGTCTCCCGCCTGTCTCCCGCGTATCTCCCGCCTGTCTCTCGCGTGTCTCCCGCCTGTCTCCCGCGTGTCTCCCGCCTGTCTCCCGCGTGTCTCCCGCCTGTCTCCCGCGTGTCTCCCGCCTGTCTCCCGCGTGTCTCCCGCCTGTCTCCCGCGTGTCTCCCGCTTGTCTCCCGCGTATCTCCCGCCTGTCTCTCGCGTGTCTCCCGCCTGTCTCCCGCGTGTCTCCCGCCTGTCTCCCGCGTGTCTCCCGCCTGTCTCCCGCGTGTCTCCCGCCTGTCTCCCGCGTGTCTCCCGCCTGTCTCCCGCGTGTCTCCCGCCTGTCTCCCGCGTGTCTCCCGCCTGTCTCCCGCGTGTCTCCCGTCTGTCTCCCGCGTGTCTCCCGTCTGTCTCCCGCGTGTCTCCCGTCTGTCTCCCGCGTGTCTCCCGCCTGTCTCTTGCGTGTCTCCCGCCTGTCTCCCGCGTGTCTCCCGCCGGTTTCCAGCGTGTCTCCCGTCTGTCTCCCGCGTGTCTCCCGTCTGTCTCCCGCGTGTCTCGCGTCTGTCTCCCGCGTGTCTCCCGTCTGTCTCCCGCGTCTCTCCCGTCTGTCTCCCGCGTGTCTCCCGTCTGTCTTCCGCGTGTCTCCCGTCTGTCTCCCGTGTGTCTCCCGTCTGTCTCCCGTGTGTCTCCCGTCTGTCTCCCGTGTCTCTCCCGTCTGTCTCCCGTGTGTCTCCCGTCTGTCTCCCGTGTGTCTCCCGTCTGTCTCCCGTGTGTCTCCCGTCTGTCTCCCGTGTGTCTCCCGTCTGTCTCCCGTGTGTCTCCCGTCTGTCTCCCGCGTGTCTCCCGTCTGTCTCCCGCGTGTCTCCCGTCTGTCTCCCGCGTGTCTCCCGTCTGTCTCCCGCGTGTCTCCCGTCTGTCTCCCGCGTGTCTCCCGTCTGTCTCCCGCGTGTCTCCCGTCTGTCTCCCGCGTGTCTCCCGTCTGTCTCCCGTGTGTCTCCCGTCTGTCTCCCGTGTGTCTCCCGTCTGTCTCCCGTGTGTCTCCCGTCTGTCTCCCGTGTGTCTCCCGTCTGTCTCCCGTTTGTCTCCCGTCTGTCTCCCGCGTGTCTCCCGTCTGTCTCCCGCGTGTCTCCCGTCTGTCTCCCGCGTGTCTCCCGCCTGTCTCCCGCGTGTCTCCCGCCTGTCTCCCGCGTGTCTCCCGCCTGTCTCCCGCGTGTCTCTCGCCTGTCTCCCGCGTGTCTCCCGCCTGTCTCCCGCGTATCTCCCGCCTGTCTCTCGCGTGTCTCCCGCCTGTCTCCCGCGTGTCTCCCGCCTGTCTCCCGCGTGTCTCCCGCCTGTCTCCCGCGTGTCTCCCGTCTGTCTCCCGTGTGTCTCCCGTCTGTCTCCCGTTTGTCTCCCGTCTGTCTCCCGCGTGTCTCCCGTCTGTCTCCCGCGTGTCTCCCGTCTGTCTCCCGCGTGTCTCCCGCCTGTCTCCCGCGTGTCTCCCGCCTGTCTCCCGCGTGTCTCCCGCCTGTCTCCCGCGTGTCTCTCGCCTGTCTCCCGCGTGTCTCCCGCCTGTCTCCCGCGTATCTCCCGCCTGTCTCTCGCGTGTCTCCCGCCTGTCTCCCGCGTGTCTCCCGCCTGTCTCCCGCGTGTCTCCCGCCTGTCTCCCGCGTGTCTCCCGCCTGTCTCCCGCGTGTCTCCCGCCTGTCTCCCGCGTGTCTCCCGCCTCTCTCCCGCGTGTCTCCCGCCTGTCTCCCGCGTGTCTCCCGCCTTTCTCCCGCGTGTCTCCCGCCTGTCTCCCGCGTGTCTCCCGCCTGTCTCCCGCGTGTCTCCCGCCTGTCTCCCGCGTGTCTCCCGCCTGTCTCCCGCCTGTCTCCCGCGTGTCTCCCGCCTGTCTCCCGCGTGTCTCCCGCCTGTCTCCCGCGTGTCTCCCGCCTGTCTCCCGCGTGTCTCCCGCCTGTCTCCCGCGTGTCTCCCGCCTGTCTCCCGCGTGTCTCCCGCCTGTCTCCCGCGTGTCTCCCGCCTGTCTCCCGCGTGTCTCCCGCCTGTCTCCCGCGTGTCTCCCGCCTGTCTCCCGCGTGTCTCCCGCCTCTCTCCCGCGTGTCTCCCGCCTGTCTCCCGCGTGTCTCCCGCCTTTCTCCCGCGTGTCTCCCGCCTGTCTCCCGCGTGTCTCCCGCCTGTCTCCCGCGTGTCTCCCGCCTGTCTCCCGCGTGTCTCCCGCCTGTCTCCCGCGTGTCTCCCGCCTGTCTCCCGCGTGTCTCCCGTCTGTCTCCCGCGTGTCTCCCGTCTGTCTCCCGCGTGTCTCCCGTCTGTCTCCCGCGTGTCTCCCGCCTGTCTCTTGCGTGTCTCCCGCCTGTCTCTTGCGTGTCTCCCGCCTGTCTCCCGCGTGTCTCCCGCCGGTTTCCAGCGTGTCTCCCGTCTGTCTCCCGCGTGTCTCCCGTCTGTCTCCCGCGTGTCTCGCGTCTGTCTCCCGCGTGTCTCCCGTCTGTCTCCCGCGTCTCTCCCGTCTGTCTCCCGCGTGTCTCCCGTCTGTCTTCCGCGTGTCTCCCGTCTGTCTCCCGTGTGTCTCCCGTCTGTCTCCCGTGTGTCTCCCGTCTGTCTCCCGTGTCTCTCCCGTCTGTCTCCCGTGTGTCTCCCGTCTGTCTCCCGTGTGTCTCCCGTCTGTCTCCCGTGTGTCTCCCGTCTGTCTCCCGTGTGTCTCCCGTCTGTCTCCCGTGTGTCTCCCGTCTGTCTCCCGCGTGTCTCCCGTCTGTCTCCCGCGTGTCTCCCGTCTGTCTCCCGCGTGTCTCCCGTCTGTCTCCCGCGTGTCTCCCGTCTGTCTCCCGCGTGTCTCCCGTCTGTCTCCCGCGTGTCTCCCGTCTGTCTCCCGCGTGTCTCCCGTCTGTCTCCCGTGTGTCTCCCGTCTGTCTCCCGTGTGTCTCCCGTCTGTCTCCCGTGTGTCTCCCGTCTGTCTCCCGTGTGTCTCCCGTCTGTCTCCCGTTTGTCTCCCGTCTGTCTCCCGCGTGTCTCCCGTCTGTCTCCCGCGTGTCTCCCGTCTGTCTCCCGCGTGTCTCCCGCCTGTCTCCCGCGTGTCTCCCGCCTGTCTCCCGCGTGTCTCCCGCCTGTCTCCCGCGTGTCTCTCGCCTGTCTCCCGCGTGTCTCCCGCCTGTCTCCCGCGTATCTCCCGCCTGTCTCTCGCGTGTCTCCCGCCTGTCTCCCGCGTGTCTCCCGCCTGTCTCCCGCGTGTCTCCCGCCTGTCTCCCGCGTGTCTCCCGCCTGTCTCCCGCGTGTCTCCCGCCTGTCTCCCGCGTGTCTCCCGCCTCTCTCCCGCGTGTCTCCCGCCTGTCTCCCGCGTGTCTCCCGCCTTTCTCCCGCGTGTCTCCCGCCTGTCTCCCGCGTGTCTCCCGCCTGTCTCCCGCGTGTCTCCCGCCTGTCTCCCGCGTGTCTCCCGCCTGTCTCCCGCCTGTCTCCCGCGTGTCTCCCGCCTGTCTCCCGCGTGTCTCCCGCCTGTCTCCCGCGTGTCTCCCGCCTGTCTCCCGCGTGTCTCCCGCCTGTCTCCCGCGTGTCTCCCGCCTGTCTCCCGCGTGTCTCCCGCCTGTCTCCCGCGTGTCTCCCGCCTGTCTCCCGCGTGTCTCCCGCCTGTCTCCCGCGTGTCTCCCGCCTGTCTCCCGCGTGTCTCCCGCCTGTCTCCCGCGTGTCTCCCGCCTGTCTCCCGCGTGTCTCCCGCCTGTCTCCCGCGTGTCTCGCGTCTGTCTCCTGCGTGTCTGCCGTCTGTCTCCCGCGTGTCTCACGTCTGTCTCCCGCGTGTCTCCCGTCTGTCTCCCGCGTGTCTCCCGTCTGTCTCCCGCGTGTCTCCCATTTGTCTCCCGCGTGTCTCCCGCCTGTCTCCCGCGTGTCTCCCGCCTGTCTCCCGCGTGTCTCCCGCCTGTCTCCCGCGTGTCTCCCGCCTGTCTCCCGCGTGTCTCCCGTCTGTCTCCCGCGTGTCTCCCGTCTGTCTCCCGCGTGTCTCCCGTCTGTCTCCCGCGTGTCTCCCGCCTGTCTCTTGCGTGTCTCCCGCCTGTCTCCCGCGTGTCTCCCGCCGGTTTCCAGCGTGTCTCCCGTCTGTCTCCCGCGTGTCTCCCGTCTGTCTCCCGCGTGTCTCGCGTCTGTCTCCCGCGTGTCTCCCGTCTGTCTCCCGCGTCTCTCCCGTCTGTCTCCCGCGTGTCTCCCGTCTGTCTTCCGCGTGTCTCCCGTCTGTCTCCCGTGTGTCTCCCGTCTGTCTCCCGTGTGTCTCCCGTCTGTCTCCCGTGTCTCTCCCGTCTGTCTCCCGTGTGTCTCCCGTCTGTCTCCCGTGTGTCTCCCGTCTGTCTCCCGTGTGTCTCCCGTCTGTCTCCCGTGTGTCTCCCGTCTGTCTCCCGTGTGTCTCCCGTCTGTCTCCCGCGTGTCTCCCGTCTGTCTCCCGCGTGTCTCCCGTCTGTCTCCCGCGTGTCTCCCGTCTGTCTCCCGCGTGTCTCCCGTCTGTCTCCCGCGTGTCTCCCGTCTGTCTCCCGCGTGTCTCCCGTCTGTCTCCCGCGTGTCTCCCGTCTGTCTCCCGTGTGTCTCCCGTCTGTCTCCCGTGTGTCTCCCGTCTGTCTCCCGTGTGTCTCCCGTCTGTCTCCCGTGTGTCTCCCGTCTGTCTCCCGTTTGTCTCCCGTCTGTCTCCCGCGTGTCTCCCGTCTGTCTCCCGCGTGTCTCCCGCCTGTCTCCCGCGTGTCTCCCGCCTGTCTCCCGCGTGTCTCCCGCCTGTCTCCCGCGTGTCTCCCGCCTGTCTCCCGCGTGTCTCTCGCCTGTCTCCCGCGTGTCTCCCGCCTGTCTCCCGCGTATCTCCCGCCTGTCTCTCGCGTGTTTCCCGCCTGTCTCCCGCGTGTCTCCCGCCTGTCTCCCGCGTGTCTCCCGCCTGTCTCCCGCGTGTCTCCCGCCTGTCTCCCGCGTGTCTCCCGCCTGTCTCCCGCGTGTCTCCCGCTTGTCTCCCGCGTGTCTCCCGCCTGTCTCCCGCGTGTCTCCCGCCTGTCTCCCGCATGTCTCCCGCCTGTCTCTCGCGTGTCTCCCGCCTGTCTCCCGCGTGTCTCCCGCCTGTCTCTCGCGTGTCTCCCGCCTGTCTCCCGCGTGTCTCCCGCCTGTCTCCCGCGTGTCTCCCGCCTGTCTCCCGCGTGTCTCCCGCCTGTCTCCCGCGTGTCTCCCGCCTGTCTCCCGCGTGTCTCCCGCCTGTCTCCCGCGTGTCTCCCGCCTGTCTCCCGCGTGTATCCCGCCTGTCTCCCGCGTGTCTCCCGCCTGTCTCCCGCGTGTCTCCCGCCTGTCTCCCGCGTGTCTCCCGCCTGTCTCCCGCGTGTCTCCCGCCTCTCTCCCGCGTGTCTCCCGCCTGTCTCCCGCGTGTCTCCCGCCTTTCTCCCGCGTGTCTCCCGCCTGTCTCCCGCGTGTCTCCCGCCTGTCTCCCGCGTGTCTCCCGCCTGTCTCCCGCGTGTCTCCCGCCTGTCTCCCGCCTGTCTCCCGCGTGTCTCCCGCCTGTCTCCCGCGTGTCTCCCGCCTGTCTCCCGCGTGTCTCCCGCCTGTCTCCCGCGTGTCTCCCGCCTGTCTCCCGCGTGTCTCCCGCCTGTCTCCCGCGTGTCTCCCGCCTGTCTCCCGCGTGTCTCCCGCCTGTCTCCCGCGTGTCTCCCGCCTGTCTCCCGCGTGTCTCCCGCCTGTCTCCCGCGTGTCTCCCGCCTGTCTCCCGCGTGTCTCCCGCCTGTCTCCCGCGTGTCTCGCGTCTGTCTCCTGCGTGTCTCCCGTCTGTCTCCCGCGTGTCTCACGTCTGTCTCCCGCGTGTCTCCCGTCTGTCTCCCGCGTGTCTCCCGTCTGTCTCCCGCGTGTCTCCCGTCTGTCTCCCGTGTGACTCCCGTCTGTCTCCCGTGTGTCTCCCGTCTGTCTCCCGTGTGTCTCCCGTCTGTCTCCCGCGTGTCTCCCGTCTGTCTCCCGCGTGTCTCCCGTCTGTCTCCCGCGTGTCTCCCGTCTGTCTCCCGCGTGTCTCCCGTCTGTCTCCCGCGTGTCTCCCGTCTGTCTCCCGCGTGTCTCCCGTCTGTCTCCCGCGTGTCTCCCGTCTGTCTCCCGTGTGTCTCCCGTCTGTCTCCCGTGTGTCTCCCGTCTGTCTCCCGTGTGTCTCCCGTCTGTCTCCCGTGTGTCTCCCGTCTGTCTCCCGTTTGTCTCCCGTCTGTCTCCCGCGTGTCTCCCGTCTGTCTCCCGCGTGTCTCCCGTCTGTCTCCCGCGTGTCTCCCGCCTGTCTCCCGCGTGTCTCCCGCCTGTCTCCCGCGTGTCTCCCGCCTGTCTCCCGCGTGTCTCCCGCCTGTCTCCCGCGTGTCTCCCGCCTGTCTCCCGCGTGTCTCCCGCCTGTCTCCCGCGTGTCTCCCGCCTGTCTCCCGCGTGTCTCCCGTCTGTCTCCCGCGTGTCTCCCGCCTGTCTCCCGCGTGTCTCCCGCCTGTCTCCCGCGTGTCTCCCGCCTGTCTCCCGCGTGTCTCCCGCCTGTCTCCCGCGTGTCTCCCGCCTGTCTCCCGCGTGTCTCCCGCCTGTCTCCCGCGTGTCTCCCGCCTGTCTCCCGCGTGTCTCCCGCCTGTCTCCCGCGTGTCTCCCGTCTGTCTCTCGCGTGTCTCCCGTCTGTCTCCTGCGTGTCTCCCGTCTGTCTTCAGTGTGTCTCCCGTCTGTCTCCCGCGTGTCTCCCGTCTGTCTCCCGCGTGTCTCCCGTCTGTCTCCCGCGTGTCTCCCGTCTGTCTCCCGTCTGTCTCCCGCGTGTCTCCCGTCTGTCTCCCGCGTGTCTCCCGTCTGTCTCCAGCGTGTCTCCCGTCTGTCTCCCGCGTGTCTCCCGTCTGTCTCCCGCCTGTCTCCCGCCTGTCTCCCGCGTGTCTCCCACCTGTCTCCCGCGTGTCTCCCGCCTGTCTCCCGCGTGTCTCCCGCCGGTCTCCCGCGTGTCTCCCGTCTGTCTCCCGCGTGTCTCCCGTCTGTCTCCCGCGTGTCTCGCGTCTGTCTCCCGCGTGTCTCCCGTCTGTCTCCCGTGTGTCTCCCGTCTGTCTCCCGTGTGTCTCCCGTCTGTCTCCCGTGTGTCTCCCGTCTGTCTCCCGTGTGTCTCCCGTCTGTCTCCGGCGTGTCTCCCGTCTGTCTCCCGCGTGTCTCCCGTCTGTCTCCCGCGTGTCTCCCGTCTGTCTCCCGCGTGTCTCCCGTCTGTCTCCCGCGTGTCTCCCGTCTGTCTCCCGTCTGTCTCCCGCGTGTCTCCCGTCTGTCTCCCGCGTGTCTCCCGTCTGTCTCCCGTGTGTCTCCCGTCTGTCTCCCGCGTGTCTCCCGTCTGTCTCCCGCGTGTCTCCCGCCTGTCTCCCGCGTGTCTCCCGCCTGTCTCCCGCGTGTCTCCCGCGTGTCTCCCGCCTGTCTCCCGCGTGTCTCCCGCCCGTCTCCCGCGTGTCTCCCGTCTGTCTCCCGCGTGTCTCCCGTCTGTCTCCCGCGTGTCTCGCGTCTGTCTCCCGCGTGTCTCCAGTCTGTCTCCCGTGTGTCTCCCGTCTGTCTCCCGTGTGTCTCCCGTCTGTCTCCCGTGTGTCTCCCGTCTGTCTCCCGTTTGTCTCCCGTCTGTCTCCCGTGTGTCTCCCGTCTGTCTCCAGTGTGTCTCCCGTCTGTCTCCCGCGTGTCTCCCGTCTGTCTCCCACGTGTCTCCCGTCTGTCTCCCGCGTGTCTCCCGTCTGTCTCCCGCGTGTCTCCCGTCTGTCTCCCGCGTGTCTCCCGTCTGTCTCCCGCGTGTCTCCCGTCTGTCTCCCGCGTGTCTCCCGCCTGTCTCCCGCGTGTCTCCCGCCTGTCTCCCGCGTGTCTCCCGCCTGTCTCCCGCGTGTCTCCCGCCTGTCTCCCGCGTGTCTCCCGCCTGTCTCCCGCGTGTCTCCCGCCTGTCTCCCGCGTGTCTCCCGCCTGTCTCCCGTGTGTCTCCCGTCTGTCTCCCGTGTGTCTCCCGTCTGTCTCCCGTGTGTCTCCCGTCTGTCTCCCGTGTGTCTCCCGTCTGTCTCCCGTGTGTCTCCCGTCTGTCTCCCGCGTGTCTCCCGTCTGTCTCCCGCGTGTCTCCCGTCTGTCTCCCGCGTGTCTCCCGTCTGTCTCCCGCGTGTCTCCCGTCTGTCTCCCGCGTGTCTCCCGTCTGTCTCCCGCGTGTCTCCCGTATGTCTCCCGTGTGTCTCCCGTCTGTCTCCCGTGTGTCTCCCGTCTGTCTCCCGTGTGTCTCCCGTCTGTCTCCCGCGTGTCTCCCGTCTGTCTCCCGTTTGTCTCCCGTCTGTCTCCCGCGTGTCTTCCGTCTGTCTCCCGCGTGTCTCCCGTCTGTCTCCCGCGTGTCTCCCGCCTGTCTCCCGCCTGTCTCCCGCGTGTCTCCCGCCTGTCTCCCGCGTGTCTCCCGCCTGTCTCCCGCGTGTCTCCCGCCTGTCTCCCGCGTGTCTCCCGCTTGTCTCCCGCGTGTCTCCCGCCTGTCTCCCGCGTGTCTCCCGCCTGTCTCCCGCGTGTCTCCCGCCTGTCTCTCGCGTGTCTCCCGCCTGTCTCCCGCGTGTCTCCCGCCTGTCTCTCGCGTGTCTCCCGCCTGTCTCCCGCGTGTCTCCCGCCGGTCTCCCGCGTGTCTCCCGCCTGTCTCCCGCGTGTCTCCCGCCTGTCTCCCGCGTGTCTCCCGCCTGTCTCCCGCGTGTCTCCCGCCTGTCTCCCGCGTGTCTCCCGCCTGTCTCCCGCGTGTCTCCCGCCTGTCTCCCGCGTGTCTCCCGCCTGTCTCCCGCGTGTCTCCCGCCTGTCTCCCGCGTGTCTCCCGCCTGTCTCCCGCGTGTCTCCCGCCTCTCTCCCGCGTGTCTCCCGCCTGTCTCCCGCGTGTCTCCCGCCTTTCTCCCGCGTGTCTCCCGCCTGTCTCCCGCGTGTCTCCCGCCTGTCTCCCGCGTGTCTCCCGCCTGTCTCCCGCGTGTCTCCCGCCTGTCTCCCGCCTGTCTCCCGCGTGTCTCCCGCCTGTCTCCCGCGTGTCTCCCGCCTGTCTCCCGCGTGTCTCCCGCCTGTCTCCCGCGTGTCTCCCGCCTGTCTCCCGCGTGTCTCCCGCCTGTCTCCCGCGTGTCTCCCGCCTGTCTCCCGCGTGTCTCCCGCCTGTCTCCCGCGTGTCTCCCGCCTGTCTCCCGCGTGTCTCCCGCCTGTCTCCCGCGTGTCTCCCGCCTGTCTCCCGCGTGTCTCCCGCCTGTCTCCCGCGTGTCTCGCGTCTGTCTCCTGCGTGTCTCCCGTCTGTCTCCCGCGTGTCTCACGTCTGTCTCCCGCGTGTCTCCCGTCTGTCTCCCGCGTGTCTCCCGTCTGTCTCCCGCGTGTCTCCCATTTGTCTCCCGCGTGTCTCCCGCCTGTCTCCCGCGTGTCTCCCGCCTGTCTCCCGCGTGTCTCCCGCCTGTCTCCCGCGTGTCTCCCGCCTGTCTCCCGCGTGTCTCCCGTCTGTCTCCCGCGTGTCTCCCGTCTGTCTCCCGCGTGTCTCCCGTCTGTCTCCCGCGTGTCTCCCGCCTGTCTCTTGCGTGTCTCCCGCCTGTCTCCCGCGTGTCTCCCGCCGGTTTCCAGCGTGTCTCCCGTCTGTCTCCCGCGTGTCTCCCGTCTGTCTCCCGCGTGTCTCGCGTCTGTCTCCCGCGTGTCTCCCGTCTGTCTCCCGCGTCTCTCCCGTCTGTCTCCCGCGTGTCTCCCGTCTGTCTTCCGCGTGTCTCCCGTCTGTCTCCCGTGTGTCTCCCGTCTGTCTCCCGTGTGTCTCCCGTCTGTCTCCCGTGTCTCTCCCGTCTGTCTCCCGTGTGTCTCCCGTCTGTCTCCCGTGTGTCTCCCGTCTGTCTCCCGTGTGTCTCCCGTCTGTCTCCCGTGTGTCTCCCGTGTGTCTCCCGTCTGTCTCCCGCGTGTCTCCCGTCTGTCTCCCGCGTGTCTCCCGTCTGTCTCCCGCGTGTCTCCCGTCTGTCTCCCGCGTGTCTCCCGTCTGTCTCCCGCGTGTCTCCCGTCTGTCTCCCGCGTGTCTCCCGTCTGTCTCCCGTGTGTCTCCCGTCTGTCTCCCGTGTGTCTCCCGTCTGTCTCCCGTGTGTCTCCCGTCTGTCTCCCGTGTGTCTCCCGTCTGTCTCCCGTGTGTCTCCCGTCTGTCTCCCGTTTGTCTCCCGTCTGTCTCCCGCGTGTCTCCCGTCTGTCTCCCGCGTGTCTCCCGTCTGTCTCCCGCGTGTCTCCCGCCTGTCTCCCGCGTGTCTCCCGCCTGTCTCCCGCGTGTCTCCCGCCTGTCTCCCGCGTGTCTCCCGCCTGTCTCCCGCGTGTCTCCCGCCTGTCTCCCGCGTGTCTCCCGCCTGTCTCCCGCGTGTCTCCCGCCTGTCTCCCGCGTGTCTCCCGTCTGTCTCTCGCGTATCTCCCGTCTGTCTCCTGCGTGTCTCCCGTCTGTCTTCAGTGTGTCTCCCGTCTGTCTCCCGCGTGTCTCCCGTCTGTCTCCCGCGTGTCTCCCGTCTGTCTCCCGTCTGTCTCCCGCGTGTCTCCCGTCTGTCTCCCGCGTGTCTCCCGTCTGTCTCCCGCGTGTCTCCCGTCTGTCTCCCGCGTGTCTCCCGCCTGTCTCCCGCCTGTCTCCCGCCTGTCTCCCGCGTGTCTCCCGCCTGTCTCCCGCGTGTCTCCCGCCTGTCTCCCGCGTGTCTCCCGCCGGTCTCCCGCGTGTCTCCCGTCTGTCTCCCGTGTGTCTCCCGTCTGTCTCCCGCGTGTCTCGCGTCTGTCTCCCGCGTGTCTCCCGTCTGTCTCCCGTGTGTCTCCCGTCTGTCTCCCGCGTGTCTCCCGTCTGTCTCCCGCGTGTCTCCCGTCTGTCTCCCGCGTGTCTCCCGTCTGTCTCCCGCGTGTCTCCCGTCTGTCTCCCGCGTGTCTCCCGTCTGTCTCCCGTCTGTCTCCCGTGTGTCTCCCGTCTGTCTCCCGTGTGTCTCCCGTCTGTCTCCCGTGTGTCTCCCGTCTGTCTCCCGTGTGTCTCCCGTCTGTCTCCCGCGTGTCTCCCGTCTGTCTCCCGTTTGTCTCCCGTCTGTCTCCCGCGTGTCTCCCGTCTGTCTCCCGCGTGTCTCCCGTCTGTCTCCCGCGTGTCTCCCGCCTGTCTCCCGCCTGTCTCCCGCCTGTCTCCCGCGTGTCTCCCGCCTGTCTCCCGCGTGTCTCCCGCCTGTCTCCCGCGTGTCTCCCGCCGGTCTCCCGCGTGTCTCCCGTCTGTCTCCCGCGTGTCTCCCGTCTGTCTCCCGCGTGTCTCGCGTCTGTCTCCCGCGTGTCTCCCGTCTGTCTCCCGTGTGTCTCCCGTCTGTCTCCCGCGTGTCTCCCGCCTGTCTCCCGCGTGTCTCCCGCCTGTCTCCCGCGTGTCTCCCGCCTGTCTCCCGCGTGTCTCCCGCCTGTCTCCCGCGTGTCTCCCGTCTGTCTCCCGCGTGTCTCCCGTCTGTCTTCCGCGTGTCTCCCGTCTGTCTCCCGTGTGTCTCCCGTCTGTCTCCCGTGTGTCTCCCGTCTGTCTCCCGTGTGTCTCCCGTCTGTCTCCCGTGTGTCTCCCGTCTGTCTCCCGTGTGTCTCCCGTCTGTCTCCCGTGTGTCTCCCGTCTGTCTCCCGCGTGTCTCCCGTCTGTCTCCCGCGTGTCTCCCGTCTGTCTCCCGCGTGTCTCCCGTCTGTCTCCCGCGTGTCTCCCGTCTGTCTCCCGCGTGTCTCCCGTCTGTCTCCCGCGTGTCTCCCGTCTGTCTCCCGTGTGTCTCCCGTCTGTCTCCCGTGTGTCTCCCGTCTGTCTCCCGTGTGTCTCCCGTCTGTCTCCCGCGTGTCTCCCGTCTGTCTCCCGTTTGTCTCCCGTCTGTCTCCCGCGTGTCTTCCGTCTGTCTCCCGCGTGTCTCCCGTCTGTCTCCCGCGTGTCTCCCGCCTGTCTCCCGCCTGTCTCCCGCGTGTCTCCCGCCTGTCTCCCGCGTGTCTCCCGCCTGTCTCCCGCGTGTCTCCCGCCTGTCTCCCGCGTGTCTCCCGCTTGTCTCCCGCGTGTCTCCCGCCTGTCTCCCGCGTGTCTCCCGCCTGTCTCCCGCGTGTCTCCCGCCTGTCTCTCGCGTGTCTCCCGCCTGTCTCCCGCGTGTCTCCCGCCTGTCTCTCGCGTGTCTCCCGCCTGTCTCCCGCGTGTCTCCCGCCTGTCTCCCGCGTGTCTCCCGCCTGTCTCCCGCGTGTCTCCCGCCTGTCTCCCGCGTGTCTCCCGCCTGTCTCCCGCGTGTCTCCCGCCTGTCTCCCGCGTGTCTCCCGCCTGTCTCCCGCGTGTCTCCCGCCTGTCTCCCGCGTGTCTCCCGCCTGTCTCCCGCGTGTCTCCCGCCTGTCTCCCGCGTGTCTCCCGCCTGTCTCCCGCGTGTCTCCCGCCTCTCTCCCGCGTGTCTCCCGCCTGTCTCCCGCGTGTCTCCCGCCTTTCTCCCGCGTGTCTCCCGCCTGTCTCCCGCGTGTCTCCCGCCTGTCTCCCGCGTGTCTCCCGCCTGTCTCCCGCGTGTCTCCCGCCTGTCTCCCGCCTGTCTCCCGCGTGTCTCCCGCCTGTCTCCCGCGTGTCTCCCGCCTGTCTCCCGCGTGTCTCCCGCCTGTCTCCCGCGTGTCTCCCGCCTGTCTCCCGCGTGTCTCCCGCCTGTCTCCCGCGTGTCTCCCGCCTGTCTCCCGCGTGTCTCCCGCCTGTCTCCCGCGTGTCTCCCGCCTGTCTCCCGCGTGTCTCCCGCCTGTCTCCCGCGTGTCTCGCGTCTGTCTCCTGCGTGTCTCCCGTCTGTCTCCCGCGTGTCTCACGTCTGTCTCCCGCGTGTCTCCCGTCTGTCTCCCGCGTGTCTCCCGTCTGTCTCCCGCGTGTCTCCCATTTGTCTCCCGCGTGTCTCCCGCCTGTCTCCCGCGTGTCTCCCGCCTGTCTCCCGCGTGTCTCCCGCCTGTCTCCCGCGTGTCTCCCGCCTGTCTCCCGCGTGTCTCCCGTCTGTCTCCCGCGTGTCTCCCGTCTGTCTCCCGCGTGTCTCCCGTCTGTCTCCCGCGTGTCTCCCGCCTGTCTCTTGCGTGTCTCCCGCCTGTCTCCCGCGTGTCTCCCGCCGGTTTCCAGCGTGTCTCCCGTCTGTCTCCCGCGTGTCTCCCGTCTGTCTCCCGCGTGTCTCGCGTCTGTCTCCCGCGTGTCTCCCGTCTGTCTCCCGCGTCTCTCCCGTCTGTCTCCCGCGTGTCTCCCGTCTGTCTTCCGCGTGTCTCCCGTCTGTCTCCCGTGTGTCTCCCGTCTGTCTCCCGTGTGTCTCCCGTCTGTCTCCCGTGTCTCTCCCGTCTGTCTCCCGTGTGTCTCCCGTCTGTCTCCCGTGTGTCTCCCGTCTGTCTCCCGTGTGTCTCCCGTCTGTCTCCCGTGTGTCTCCCGTGTGTCTCCCGTCTGTCTCCCGCGTGTCTCCCGTCTGTCTCCCGTGTGTCTCCCGTCTGTCTCCCGTGTGTCTCCCGTCTGTCTCCCGTGTGTCTCCCGTCTGTCTCCCGTGTGTCTCCCGTCTGTCTCCCGTTTGTCTCCCGTCTGTCTCCCGCGTGTCTCCCGTCTGTCTCCCGCGTGTCTCCCGTCTGTCTCCCGCGTGTCTCCCGCCTGTCTCCCGCGTGTCTCCCGCCTGTCTCCCGCGTGTCTCCCGCCTGTCTCCCGCGTGTCTCCCGCCTGTCTCCCGCGTGTCTCCCGCCTGTCTCCCGCGTGTCTCCCGCCTGTCTCCCGCGTGTCTCCCGCCTGTCTCCCGCGTGTCTCCCGTCTGTCTCTCGCGTATCTCCCGTCTGTCTCCTGCGTGTCTCCCGTCTGTCTTCAGTGTGTCTCCCGTCTGTCTCCCGCGTGTCTCCCGTCTGTCTCCCGCGTGTCTCCCGTCTGTCTCCCGTCTGTCTCCCGCGTGTCTCCCGTCTGTCTCCCGCGTGTCTCCCGTCTGTCTCCCGCGTGTCTCCCGTCTGTCTCCCGCGTGTCTCCCGCCTGTCTCCCGCCTGTCTCCCGCCTGTCTCCCGCGTGTCTCCCGCCTGTCTCCCGCGTGTCTCCCGCCTGTCTCCCGCGTGTCTCCCGCCGGTCTCCCGCGTGTCTCCCGTCTGTCTCCCGTGTGTCTCCCGTCTGTCTCCCGCGTGTCTCGCGTCTGTCTCCCGCGTGTCTCCCGTCTGTCTCCCGTGTGTCTCCCGTCTGTCTCCCGCGTGTCTCCCGTCTGTCTCCCGCGTGTCTCCCGTCTGTCTCCCGCGTGTCTCCCGTCTGTCTCCCGCGTGTCTCCCGTCTGTCTCCCGCGTGTCTCCCGTCTGTCTCCCGTCTGTCTCCCGTGTGTCTCCCGTCTGTCTCCCGTGTGTCTCCCGTCTGTCTCCCGTGTGTCTCCCGTCTGTCTCCCGCGTGTCTCCCGTCTGTCTCCCGTTTGTCTCCCGTCTGTCTCCCGCGTGTCTCCCGTCTGTCTCCCGCGTGTCTCCCGTCTGTCTCCCGCGTGTCTCCCGCCTGTCTCCCGCCTGTCTCCCGCCTGTCTCCCGCGTGTCTCCCGCCTGTCTCCCGCGTGTCTCCCGCCTGTCTCCCGCGTGTCTCCCGCCGGTCTCCCGCGTGTCTCCCGTCTGTCTCCCGCGTGTCTCCCGTCTGTCTCCCGCGTGTCTCGCGTCTGTCTCCCGCGTGTCTCCCGTCTGTCTCCCGTGTGTCTCCCGTCTGTCTCCCGTGTGTCTCCCGTCTGTCTCCCGTGTGTCTCCCGTCTGTCTCCCGTGTGTCTCCCGTCTGTCTCCGGCGTGTCTCCCGTCTGTCTCCCGCGTGTCTCCCGTCTGTCTCCCGCGTGTCTCCCGTCTGTCTCCCGCGTGTCTCCCGTCTGTCTCCCGCGTGTCTCCCGTCTGTCTCCCGTCTGTCTCCCGCGTGTCTCCCGTCTGTCTCCCGCGTGTCTCCCGTCTGTCTCCCGTGTGTCTCCCGTCTGTCTCCCGCGTGTCTCCCGTCTGTCTCCCGCGTGTCTCCCGTCTGTCTCCCGCGTGTCTCCCGCCTGTCTCCCGCGTGTCTCCCGCCTGTCTCCCGCCTGTCTCCCGCGTGTCTCCCGCCGGTCTCCCGCGTGTCTCCCGTCTGTCTCCCGCGTGTCTCCCGTCTGTCTCCCGCGTGTCTCGCGTCTGTCTCCCGCGTGTCTCCAGTCTGTCTCCCGTGTGTCTCCCGTCTGTCTCCCGTGTGTCTCCCGTCTGTCTCCCGTGTGTCTCCCGTCTGTCTCCCGTGTGTCTCCCGTCTCTCTCCCGTTTGTCTCCCGTCTGTCTCCCGTGTGTCTCCCGTCTGTCTCCCGTGTGTCTCCCGCCTGTCTCCCGCGTGTCTCCCGCCTGTCTCCCGCGTGTCTCCCGCCTGTCTCCCGCGTGTCTCCCGCCTGTCTCCCGCCTGTCTCCCGCGTGTCTCCCGCCTGTCTCCCGCGTGTCTCGCGTCTGTCTCCTGCGTGTCTCCCGTCTGTCTCCCGCGTGTCTCACGTCTGTCTCCCGCGTGTCTCCCGTCTGTCTCCCGCGTGTCTCCCGTCTGTCTCCCGCGTGTCTCCCATCTGTCTCCCGCGTGTCTCCCGCCTGTCTCCCGCGTGTCTCCCGCCTGTCTCCCGCGTGTCTCCCGCCTGTCTCCCGCGTGTCTCCCGCCTGTCTCCCGCGTGTGTCCCGTCTGTCTCCCGCGTGTCTCCCGTCTGTCTTCCGCGTGTCTCCCGTCTGTCTCCCGTGTGTCTCCCGTCTGTCTCCCGTGTGTCTCCCCTCTGTCTCCCGTGTGTCTCCCGTCTGTCTCCCGTGTGTCTCCCGTCTGTCTCCCGTGTGTCTCCCGTCTGTCTCCCGTGTGTCTCCCGTCTGTCTCCCGTGTGTCTCCCGTCTGTCTCCCGCGTGTCTCCCGTCTGTCTCCCGCGTGTCTCCCGTCTGTCTCCCGCGTGTCTCCCGTCTGTCTCCCGCGTGTCTCCCGTCTGTCTCCCGCGTGTCTCCCGTCTGTCTCCCGCGTGTCTCCCGTCTGTCTCCCGTGTGTCTCCCGTCTGTCTCCCGTGTGTCTCCCGTCTGTCTCCCGTGTGTCTCCCGTCTGTCTCCCGCGTGTCTCCCGTCTGTCTCCCGTTTGTCTCCCGTCTGTCTCCCGCGTGTCTTCCGTCTGTCTCCCGCGTGTCTCCCGTCTGTCTCCCGCGTGTCTCCCGCCTGTCTCCCGCGTGTCTCCCGCCTGTCTCCCGCGTGTCTCCCGCCTGTCTCCCGCGTGTCTCCCGCCTGTCTCCCGCGTGTCTCCCTCCTGTCTCCCGCGTGTCTCCCGCCTGTCTCCTGCGTGTCTCCCGCCTGTCTCCCGCGTGTCTCCCGTCTGTCTCCCGCGTGTCTCCCGTCTGTCTCCCGCGTGTCTCCCGTCTGTCTCCAGTGTGTCTCCCGTCTGTCTCCCGTGTGTCTCCCGTCTGTCTCCCGCGTGTCTCCCGCCTGTCTCCCGCGTGTCTCCCGCCTGTCTCCCGCGTGTCTCCCGCCTGTCTCCCGCGTGTCTCCCGCCTGTCTCCCGCGTGTCTCCCGCCTGTCTCCCGCGTGTCTCCCGCCTGTCTCCCGCGTGTCTCCCGCCTGTCTCCCGCGTGTCTCCCGCCTGTCTCCCGCGTGTCTCCCGCCTGTCTCCCGCGTGTCTCCCGCCTGTCTCCCGCGTGTCTCCCGCCTGTCTCCCGCGTGTCTCCCGCCTGTCTCCCGCGTGTCTCCCGCCTGTCTCCCGCCTGTCTCCCGCGTGTCTCCCGCCTGTCTCCCGCGTGTCTCGCGTCTGTCTCCTGCGTGTCTCCCGTCTGTCTCCCGCGTGTCTCACGTCTGTCTCCCGCGTGTCTCCCGTCTGTCTCCCGCGTGTCTCCCGTCTGTCTCCCGCGTGTCTCCCATCTGTCTCCCGCGTGTCTCCCGCCTGTCTCCCGCGTGTCTCCCGCCTGTCTCCCGCGTGTCTCCCGCCTGTCTCCCGCGTGTCTCCCGCCTGTCTCCCGCGTGTCTCCCGTCTGTCTCCCGCGTGTCTCCCGTCTGTCTTCCGCGTGTCTCCCGTCTGTCTCCCGTGTGTCTCCCGTCTGTCTCCCGTGTGTCTCCCCTCTGTCTCCCGTGTGTCTCCCGTCTGTCTCCCGTGTGTCTCCCGTCTGTCTCCCGTGTGTCTCCCGTCTGTCTCCCGTGTGTCTCCCGTCTGTCTCCCGTGTGTCTCCCGTCTGTCTCCCGCGTGTCTCCCGTCTGTCTCCCGCGTGTCTCCCGTCTGTCTCCCGCGTGTCTCCCGTCTGTCTCCCGCGTGTCTCCCGTCTGTCTCCCGTGTGTCTCCCGTCTGTCTCCCGTGTGTCTCCCGTCTGTCTCCCGTGTGTCTCCCGTCTGTCTCCCGCGTGTCTCCCGTCTGTCTCCCGTTTGTCTCCCGTCTGTCTCCCGCGTGTCTTCCGTCTGTCTCCCGCGTGTCTCCCGTCTGTCTCCCGCGTGTCTCCCGCCTGTCTCCCGCGTGTCTCCCGCCTGTCTCCCGCGTGTCTCCCGCCTGTCTCCCGCGTGTCTCCCGCCTGTCTCCCGCGTGTCTCCCTCCTGTCTCCCGCGTGTCTCCCGCCTGTCTCCCGCGTGTCTCCCGCCTGTCTCCCGCGTGTCTCCCGTCTGTCTCCCGCGTGTCTCCCGTCTGTCTCCCACGTGTCTCCCGTCTGTCTCCCGCGTGTCTCCCGCCTGTCTCTTGCGTGTCTCCCGCCTGTCTCCCGCGTGTCTCCCGCCTGTCTCCCGCGTGTCTCCCGCCTGTCTCCCGCGTGTCTCCCGCCTGTCTCTGCGTGTCTCCCGCCTGTCTCCCGCGTGTCTCCCGCCTGTCTCCCGCGTGTCTCCCGCCGGTTTCCAGCGTGTCTCCCGTCTGTCTCCCGCGTGTCTCCCGTCTGTCTCCCGCGTGTCTCGCGTCTGTCTCCCGCGTGTCTCCCGTCTGTCTCCCGCGTCTCTCCCGTCTGTCTCCCGCGTGTCTCCCGTCTGTCTTCCGCGTGTCTCCCGTCTGTCTCCCGTGTGTCTCCCGTCTGTCTCCCGTGTGTCTCCCGTCTGTCTCCCGTGTGTCTCCCGTCTGTCTCCCGTGTGTCTCCCGTCTGTCTCCCGTGTGTCTCCCGTCTGTCTCCCGTGTGTCTCCCGTCTGTCTCCCGCGTGTCTCCCGTCTGTCTCCCGCGTGTCTCCCGTCTGTCTCCCGCGTGTCTCCCGTCTGTCTCCCGCGTGTCTCCCGTCTGTCTCCCGCGTGTCTCCCGTCTGTCTCCCGCGTGTCTCCCGTCTGTCTCCCGTGTGTCTCCCGTCTGTCTCCCGTGTGTCTCCCGTCTGTCTCCCGTGTGTCTCCCGTCTGTCTCCCGCGTGTCTCCCGTCTGTCTCCCGTTTGTCTCCCGTCTGTCTCCCGCGTGTCTCCCGTCTGTCTCCCGCGTGTCTCCCGTCTGTCTCCCGCGTGTCTCCCGCCTGTCTCCCGCGTGTCTCCCGCCTGTCTCCCGCGTGTCTCCCGCCTGTCTCCCGCGTGTCTCCCGCCTGTCTCCCGCGTGTCTCCCGCCTGTCTCCCGCGTGTCTCCCGCCTGTCTCCCGCGTGTCTCCCGCCTGTCTCCCGCGTGTCTCCCGTCTGTCTCTCGCGTGTCTCCCGTCTGTCTCCTGCGTGTCTCCCGTCTGTCTTCAGTGTGTCTCCCGTCTGTCTCCCGCGTGTCTCCCGTCTGTCTCCCGTGTGTCTCCCGTCTGTCTCCCGTCTGTCTCCCGTGTGTCTCCCGCGTGTCTCCCGTCTGTCTCCCGCGTGTCTCCCGCCTGTCTCCCGCCTGTCTCCCGCCTGTCTCCCGCGTGTCTCCCGCCTGTCTCCCGCGTGTCTCCCGCCTGTCTCCCGCGTGTCTCCCGCCGGTCTCCCGCGTGTCTCCCGTCTGTCTCCCGTGTGTCTCCCGTCTGTCTCCCGCGTGTCTCGCGTCTGTCTCCCGCGTGTCTCCCGTCTGTCTCCCGTGTGTCTCCCGTCTGTCTCCCGCGTGTCTCCCGTCTGTCTCCCGCGTGTCTCCCGTCTGTCTCCCGCGTGTCTCCCGTCTGTCTCCCGCGTGTCTCCCGTCTGTCTCCCGTCTGTCTCCCGTGTGTCTCCCGTCTGTCTCCCGTGTGTCTCCCGTCTGTCTCCCGTGTGTCTCCCGTCTGTCTCCCGTGTGTCTCCCGTCTGTCTCCCGCGTGTCTCCCGTCTGTCTCCCGTTTGTCTCCCGTCTGTCTCCCGCGTGTCTCCCGTCTGTCTCCCGCGTGTCTCCCGTCTGTCTCCCGCGTGTCTCCCGCCTGTCTCCCGCGTGTCTCCCGCCTGTCTCCCGCGTGTCTCCCGCCTGTCTCCCGCGTGTCTCCCACCTGTCTCCCGCGTGTCTCCCGCCTGTCTCCCGCGTGTCTCCCGCCTGTCTCCCGCGTGTCTCCCGCCTGTCTCCCGCGTGTCTCCCGTCTGTCTCTCGCGTGTCTCCCGTCTGTCTCCTGCGTGTCTCCCGTCTGTCTTCAGTGTGTCTCCCGTCTGTCTCCCGCGTGTCTCCCGTCTGTCTCCCGCGTGTCTCCCGTCTGTCTCCCGCGTGTCTCCCGTCTGTCTCCCGTCTGTCTCCCGCGTGTCTCCCGTCTGTCTCCCGCGTGTCTCCCGTCTGTCTCCCGCGTGTCTCCCGTCTGTCTCCCGCGTGTCTCCCGTCTGTCTCCCGCGTGTCTCCCGCCTGTCTCCCGCCTGTCTCCCGCCTGTCTCCCGCGTGTCTCCCGCCTGTCTCCCGCGTGTCTCCCGCCTGTCTCCCGCGTGTCTCCCGCCGGTCTCCCGCGTGTCTCCCGTCTGTCTCCCGCGTGTCTCCCGTCTGTCTCCCGCGTGTCTCGCGTCTGTCTCCCGCGTGTCTCCCGTCTGTCTCCCGTGTGTCTCCCGTCTGTCTCCCGTGTGTCTCCCGTCTGTCTCCCGTGTGTCTCCCGTCTGTCTCCCGTGTGTCTCCCGTCTGTCTCCGGCGTGTCTCCCGTCTGTCTCCCGCGTGTCTCCCGTCTGTCTCCCGCGTGTCTCCCGTCTGTCTCCCGCGTGTCTCCCGTCTGTCTCCCGCGTGTCTCCCGTCTGTCTCCCGTCTGTCTCCCGCGTGTCTCCCGTCTGTCTCCCGCGTGTCTCCCGTCTGTCTCCCGTGTGTCTCCCGTCTGTCTCCCGCGTGTCTCCCGTCTGTCTCCCGCGTGTCTCCCGTCTGTCTCCCGCGTGTCTCCCGCCTGTCTCCCGCGTGTCTCCCGCCTGTCTCCCGCCTGTCTCCCGCGTGTCTCCCGCCGGTCTCCCGCGTGTCTCCCGTCTGTCTCCCGCGTGTCTCCCGTCTGTCTCCCGCGTGTCTCGCGTCTGTCTCCCGCGTGTCTCCCGTCTGTCTCCCGTGTGTCTCCCGTCTGTTTCCCGTGTGTCTCCCGTCTGTCTCCCGTGTGTCTCCCGTCTGTCTCCCGTGTGTCTCCCGTCTGTCTCCCGTGTGTCTCCCGTCTCTCTCCCGTTTGTCTCCCGTCTGTCTCCCGCGTGTCTCCCGTCTGTCTCCCGCGTGTCTCCCGTCTGTCTCCCGCGTGTCTCCCGTCTGTCTCCCGCGTGTCTCCCGTCTGTCTCCCGCGTGTCTCCCGCCTGCCTCCCGCCTGTCTCCCGCCTGTCTCCCGCGTGTCTCCAGCCTGTCTCCCGCGTGTCTCCCGCCTGTCTCCCGCGTGTCTCCCGCCGGTCTCCCGCGTGTCTCCCGTCTGTCTCCCGCGTGTCTCCCGTCTGTCTCCCGCGTGTCTCGCGTCTGTCTCCCGCGTGTCTCCCGTCTGTCTCCCGCGTGTCTCCCGTCTGTCTCCCGTGTGTCTCCCGTCTGTCTCCCGTGTGTCTCCCGTCTCTCTCCCGTTTGTCTCCCGTCTGTCTCCCGTGTGTCTCCCGTCTGTCTCCAGTGTGTCTCCCGTCTGTCTCCCGTGTGTCTCCCCCTCTGTCTCCCGCGTGTCTCCCGTCTGTCTCCCGCGTGTCTCCCGTCTGTCTCCCGCGTGTCTCCCGTCTGTCTCCCGCGTGTCTCCCGTCTGTCTCCCGCGTGTATCCCGTCTGTCTCCCGCGTGTCTCCCGCCTGTCTCCCGCGTGTCTCCCGCCTGTCTCCCGGGTGTCTCCCGGCTGTCTCCCGCGTGTCTCCCGCCTGTCTCCCGCGTGTCTCCCGCCTGTCTCCCGCGTGTCTCCCGCCTGTCTCCCGCGTGTCTCCCGCCTGTCTCCCGCGTGTCTCCCGCCTGTCTCCCGCGTGTCTCCCGCCTGTCTCCCGCGTGTCTCCCGCCTGTCTCCCGCGTGTCTCCCGCCTGTCTCCCGCGTGTCTCCCGCCTGTCTCCCGCCTGTCTCCCGCGTGTCTCCCGCCTGTCTCCCGCGTGTCTCGCGTCTGTCTCCTGCGTGTCTCCCGTCAGTCTCCCGCGTGTCTCACGTCTGTCTCCCGCGTGTCTCCCGTCTGTCTCCAGAGTGTCTCCCGTCTGTCTCCCGCGTGTCTCCCATCTGTCTCCCGCGTGTCTCCCGCCTGTCTCCCGCGTGTCTCCCGCCTGTCTCCCGCGTGTCTCCCGCCTGTCTCCCGCGTGTCTCCCGCCTGTCTCCCGCGTGTCTCCCGCCTGTCTCCCGCGTGTCTCCCGCCTGTCTCCCGCGTGTCTCCCGCCTGTCTCCCGCGTGTCTCCCGCCTGTCTCCCGCGTGTCTCCCGCCTGTCTCCCGCGTGTCTCCCGTCTGTCTCCCGCGTGTCTCCCGTCTGTCTCCCGCGTGTCTCCCGTCTGTCTTCCGCGTGTCTCCCGTCTGTCTCCCGTGTGTCTCCCGTCTGTCTCCCGTGTGTCTCCCGTCTGTCTCCCGTGTGTCTCCCGTCTGTCTCCCGTGTGTCTCCCGTCTGTCTCCCGTGTGTCTCCCGTCTGTCTCCCGCGTGTCTCCCGTCTGTCTCCCGCGTGTCTCCCGTCTGTCTCCCGCGTGTCTCCCGCCTGTCTCCCGCGTGTCTCCCGCCTGTCTCCCGCGTGTCTCCCGCCTGTCTCCCGCGTGTCTCCCGCCTGTCTCCCGCGTGTCTCCCGCCTGTCTCCCGCGTGTCTCCCGCCGGTTTCCAGCGTGTCTCCCGTCTGTCTCCCGCGTGTCTCCCGTCTGTCTCCCGCGTGTCTCGCGTCTGTCTCCCGCGTGTCTCCCGTCTGTCTCCCGCGTCTCTCCCGTCTGTCTCCCGCGTGTCTCCCGTCTGTCTCCCGTGTGTCTCCCGTCTGTCTCCCGTGTGTCTCCCGTCTGTCTCCCGTGTGTCTCCCGTCTGTCTCCCGTGTGTCTCCCGTCTGTCTCCCGTGTGTCTCCCGTCTGTCTCCCGTGTGTCTCCCGTCTGTCTCCCGCGTGTCTCCCGTCTGTCTCCCGCGTGTCTCCCGTCTGTCTCCCGCGTGTCTCCCGTCTGTCTCCCGCGTGTCCCCCATCTGTCTCCCGCGTGTCTCCCGTCTGTCTCCCGTGTGTCTCCCGTCTGTCTCCCGCGTGTCTCCCGTCTGTCTCCCGTTTGTCTCCCGTCTGTCTCCCGCGTGTCTCCCGTCTGTCTCCCGCGTGTCTCCCGTCTGTCTCCCGCATGTCTCCCGCCTGTCTCCCGCGTGTCTCCCGCCTGTCTCCCGCGTGTCTCCCGCCTGTCTCCCGCGTGTCTCCCGCCTGTCTCCCGCGTGTCTCCCGCCTGTCTCCCGCGTGTCTCCCGCCTGTCTCCCGCGTGTCTCCCGCCTGTCTCCCGCGTGTCTCCCGTCTGTCTCTCGCGTGTCTCCCGTCTGTCTCCTGCGTGTCTCCCGTCTGTCTTCAGTGTGTCTCCCGTCTGTCTCCCGCGTGTCTCCCGTCTGTCTCCCGTGTGTCTCCCGTCTGTCTCCCGCGTGTCTCCCGTCTGTCTCCCGTGTGTCTCCCGCCTGTCTCCCGCGTGTCTCCCGTCTGTCTCCCGCGTGTCTCCCGTCTGTCTCCCGCGTGTCTCCCGTCTGTCTCCCGCGTGTCTCCCGTCTGTCTCCCGCGTGTTTCCCGTCTGTCTCCCGCGTGTCTCCCGTCTGTCTCCCGCGTGTCTCCCGTCTGTCTCCCGCGTGTCTCCCGTCTGTCTCCCGCGTGTCTCCCGTCTGTCTCCCGCGTGTCTCCCGTCTGTCTCCCGCGTGTCTCCCCTCTGTCTCCCGCATGTCTCCCGTCTGTCTCCCGTGTGTCTCCCGTCTGTCTCCCGTGTGTCTCCCGTGTGTCTCCCGTCTGTCTCCCGTGTGTCTCCCGTCTGTCTCCCGCATGTCTCCCGTCTGTCTCCCGCGTGTCTTCCGTCTGTCTCCCGCGTGTCTCCCGTCTGTCTCCCGCGTGTCTCCCGTCTGTCTCCCGCGTGTCTCCCACCTGTCTCCCGCGTGTCTCCCGCCTGTCTCCCGCGTGTCTCCCGCCTGTCTCCCGCGTGTCTCCCGCCTGTCTCCCGCGTGTCTCCCGCCTGTCTCCCGCGTGTCTCCCGTCTGTCTCCCGCGTGTCTCCCGTCTGTCTCCCGCGTGTCTCCCGTCTGTCTCCCGCGTGTCTCCCGTCTGTCTCCCGTCTGTCTCCCGCGTGTCTCCCGTCTGTCTCCCGCGTGTCTCCCGTCTGTCTCCCGCGTGTCTCCCGTCTGTCTCCCGCGTGTCTCCCGTCTGTCTCCCGCGTGTCTCCCGTCTGTCTCCCGCGTGTCTCCCGCCTGCCTCCCGCGTGTCTCCCGCCTGTCTCCCGCGTGTCTCCCGCCTGTCTCCCGCGTGTCTCCCGCCTGTCTCCCGCGTGTCTCCCGCCGGTCTCCCGCGTGTCTCCCGTCTGTCTCCCGCGTGTCTCCCGTCTGTCTCCCGCGTGTCTCGCGTCTGTCTCCCGCGTGTCTCCCGTCTGTCTCCCGTGTGTCTCCCGTCTGTCTCCCGTCTGTCTCCCGTGTGTCTCCCGTCTGTCTCCCGTGTGTCTCCCGTCTCTCTCCCGTTTGTCTCCCGTCTGTCTCCCGTGTGTCTCCCGTCTGTCTCCAGTGTGTCTCCCGTCTGTCTCCCGCGTGTCTCCCGTCTGTCTCCCGCGTGTCTCCCGTCTGTCTCCCGCGTGTCTCCCGTCTGTCTCCCGCGTGTCTCCCGTCTGTCTCCCGCGTGTCTCCCGTCTGTCTCCCGCGTGTCTCCCGCCTGTCTCCCGCGTGTCTCCCGCCTGTCTCCCGGGTGTCTCCCGGCTGTCTCCCGCGTGTCTCCCGCCTGTCTCCCGCGTGTCTCCCGCCTGTCTCCCGCGTGTCTCCCGCCTGTCTCCCGCGTGTCTCCCGCCTGTCTCCCGCGTGTCTCCCGCCTGTCTCCCGCGTGTCTCCCGCCTGTCTCCCGCGTGTCTCCCGCCTGTCTCCCGCGTGTCTCCCGCCTGTCTCCCGCCTGTCTCCCGCCTGTCTCCCGCCTGTCTCCCGCGTGTCTCCCGCCTGTCTCCCGCGTGTCTCGCGTCTGTCTCCTGCGTGTCTCCCGTCTGTCTCCCGCGTGTCTCACGTCTGTCGCCCGCGTGTCTCCCGTCTGTCTCCCGCGTGTCTCCCGTCTGTCTCCCGCGTGTCTCCCATCTGTCTCCCGCGTGTCTCCCGCCTGTCTCCCGCGTGTCTCCCGCCTGTCTCCCGCGTGTCTCCCGCCTGTCTCCCGCGTGTCTCCCGCCTGTCTCCCGCGTGTCTCCCGTCTGTCTCCCGCGTGTCTCCCGTCTGTCTCCCGCGTGTCTCTCGCCTGTCTCTTGCGTGTCTCCCGCCTGTCTCCCGCGTGTCTCCCATCTGTCTCCCGCGTGTCTCCCGCCTGTCTCCCGCGTGTCTCCCGCCTGTCTCCCGCGTGTCTCCCGCCTGTCTCCCGCGTGTCTCCCGCCTGTCTCCCGCGTGTCTCCCGTCTGTCTCCCGCGTGTCTCCCGTCTGTCTCCCGCGTGTCTCTCGCCTGTCTCTTGCGTGTCTCCCGCCTGTCTCCCGCGTGTCTCCCGCCGGTTTCCAGCGTGTCTCCCGTCTGTCTCCCGCGTGTCTCCCGTCTGTCTCCCGCGTGTCTCGCGTCTGTCTCCCGCGTGTCTCCCGTCTGTCTCCCGCGTCTCTCCCGTCTGTCTCCCGCGTGTCTCCCGTCTGTCTTCCGCGTGTCTCCCGTCTGTCTCCCGTGTGTCTCCCGTCTGTCTCCCGTGTGTCTCCCGTCTGTCTCCCGTGTCTCTCCCGTCTGTCTCCCGTGTGTCTCCCGTCTGTCTCCCGTGTGTCTCCCGTCTGTCTCCCGTGTGTCTCCCGTCTGTCTCCCGTGTGTCTCCCGTCTGTCTCCCGCGTGTCTCCCGTCTGTCTCCCGCGTGTCTCCCGTCTGTCTCCCGCGTGTCTCCCGTCTGTCTCCCGCGTGTCTCCCGTCTGTCTCCCGCGTGTCTCCCGTCTGTCTCCCGCGTGTCTCCCGTCTGTCTCCCGCGTGTCTCCCGTCTGTCTCCCGTGTGTCTCCCGTCTGTCTCCCGTGTGTCTCCCGTCTGTCTCCCGTGTGTCTCCCGTCTGTCTCCCGTGTGTCTCCCGTCTGTCTCCCGTGTGTCTCCCGTCTGTCTCCCGTTTGTCTCCCGTCTGTCTCCCACGTGTCTCCCGTCTGTCTCCCGCGTGTCTCCCGTCTGTCTCCCGCGTGTCTCCCGCCTGTCTCCCGCGTGTCTCCCGCCTGTCTCCCGCGTGTCTCCCGCCTGTCTCCCGCGTGTCTCCCGCCTGTCTCCCGCGTGTCTCCCGCCTGTCTCCCGCGTGTCTCTCGCCTGTCTCCCGCGTGTCTCCCGCCTGTCTCCCGCGTGTCTCCCGTCTGTCTCTCGCGTGTCTCCCGTCTGTCTCCTGCGTGTCTCCCGTCTGTCTTCAGTGTGTCTCCCGTCTGTCTCCCGCGTGTCTCCCGTCTGTCTCCCGCGTGTCTCCCGTCTGTCTCCCGTCTGTCTCCCGCGTGTCTCCCGTCTGTCTCCCGCGTGTCTCCCGTCTGTCTCCCGCGTGTCTCCCGTCTGTCTCCCGCGTGTCTCCCGTCTGTCTCCCGCGTGTCTCCCGTCTGTCTCCCGCGTGTCTCCCGCCTGTCTCCCGCCTGTCTCCCGCCTGTCTCCCGCGTGTCTCCCGCCTGTCTCCCGCGTGTCTCCCGCCTGTCTCCCGCGTGTCTCCCGCCGGTCTCCCGCGTGTCTCCCGTCTGTCTCCCGTGTGTCTCCCGTCTGTCTCCCGCGTGTCTCGCGTCTGTCTCCCGCGTGTCTCCCGTCTGTCTCCCGTGTGTCTCCCGTCTGTCTCCCGCGTGTCTCCCGTCTGTCTCCCGCGTGTCTCCCGTCTGTCTCCCGCGTGTCTCCCGTCTGTCTCCCGCGTGTCTCCCGTCTGTCTCCCGCGTGTCTCCCGTCTGTCTCCCGTCTGTCTCCCGTGTGTCTCCCGTCTGTCTCCCGTGTGTCTCCCGTCTGTCTCCCGTGTGTCTCCCGTCTGTCTCCCGTGTGTCTCCCGTCTGTCTCCCGCGTGTCTCCCGTCTGTCTCCCGTTTGTCTCCCGTCTGTCTCCCGCGTGTCTCCCGTCTGTCTCCCGCGTGTCTCCCGTCTGTCTCCCGCGTGTCTCCCGCCTGTCTCCCGCGTGTCTCCCGCCTGTCTCCCGCGTGTCTCCCGCCTGTCTCCCGCGTGTCTCCCGCCTGTCTCCCGCGTGTCTCCCGCCTGTCTCCCGCGTGTCTCCCGCCTGTCTCCCGCGTGTCTCCCGCCTGTCTCCCGCGTGTCTCCCGCCTGTCTCCCGCGTGTCTCCCGCCTGTCTCCCGCGTGTCTCCCGCCTGTCTCCCGCGTGTCTCCCGCCTGTCTCCCGCGTGTCTCCCGTCTGTCTCCCGTGTGTCTCCCGTCTGTCTCCCGCGTGTCTCCCGTCTGTCTCCCGTTTGTCTCCCGTCTGTCTCCCGCGTGTCTCCCGTCTGTCTCCCGCGTGTCTCCCGTCTGTCTCCCGCGTGTCTCCCGCCTGTCTCCCGCGTGTCTCCCGCCTGTCTCCCGCGTGTCTCCCGCCTGTCTCCCGCGTGTCTCCCGCCTGTCTCCCGCGTGTCTCCCGCCTGTCTCCCGCGTGTCTCCCGCCTGTCTCCCGCGTGTCTCCCGCCTGTCTCCCGCGTGTCTCCCGTCTGTCTCTCGCGTGTCTCCCGTCTGTCTCTCGCGTGTCTCCCGTCTGTCTCCTGCGTGTCTCCCGTCTGTCTTCAGTGTGTCTCCCGTCTGTCTCCCGCGTGTCTCCCGTCTGTCTCCCGCGTGTCTCCCGTCTGTCTCCCGCGTGTCTCCCGTCTGTCTCCCGTCTGTCTCCCGCGTGTCTCCCGTCTGTCTCCCGCGTGTCTCCCGTCTGTCTCCCGCGTGTCTCCCGTCTGTCTCCCGCGTGTCTCCCGTCTGTCTCCCGCGTGTCTCCCGTCTGTCTCCCGCGTGTCTCCCGCCTGTCTCCCGCCTGTCTCCCGCCTGTCTCCCGCGTGTCTCCCGCCTGTCTCCCGCGTGTCTCCCGCCTGTCTCCCGCGTGTCTCCCGCCGGTCTCCCGCGTGTCTCCCGTCTGTCTCCCGCGTGTCTCCCGTCTGTCTCCCGCGTGTCTCGCGTCTGTCTCCCGCGTGTCTCCCGTCTGTCTCCCGTGTGTCTCCCGTCTGTCTCCCGTGTGTCTCCCGTCTGTCTCCCGTGTGTCTCCCGTCTGTCTCCCGTGTGTCTCCCGTCTGTCTCCGGCGTGTCTCCCGTCTGTCTCCCGCGTGTCTCCCGTCTGTCTCCCGCGTGTCTCCCGTCTGTCTCCCGCGTGTCTCCCGTCTGTCTCCCGCGTGTCTCCCGTCTGTCTCCCGTCTGTCTCCCGCGTGTCTCCCGTCTGTCTCCCGCGTGTCTCCCGTCTGTCTCCCGTGTGTCTCCCGTCTGTCTCCCGCGTGTCTCCCGTCTGTCTCCCGCGTGTCTCCCGTCTGTCTCCCGCGTGTCTCCCGCCTGTCTCCCGCGTGTCTCCCGCCTGTCTCCCGCCTGTCTCCCGCGTGTCTCCCGCCGGTCTCCCGCGTGTCTCCCGTCTGTCTCCCGCGTGTCTCCCGTCTGTCTCCCGCGTGTCTCGCGTCTGTCTCCCGCGTGTCTCCAGTCTGTCTCCCGTGTGTCTCCCGTCTGTCTCCCGTGTGTCTCCCGTCTGTCTCCCGTGTGTCTCCCGTCTGTCTCCCGTGTGTCTCCCGTCTCTCTCCCGTTTGTCTCCCGTCTGTCTCCCGTGTGTCTCCCGTCTGTCTCCAGTGTGTCTCCCGTCTGTCTCCCGTGTGTCTCCCGTATGTCTCCCGCGTGTCTCCCGTCTGTCTCCCGCGTGTCTCCCGTCTGTCTCCCGCGTGTCTCCCGTCTGTCTCCCGCGTGTCTCCCGTCTGTCTCCCGCGTGTCTCCCATCTGTCTCCCGCGTGTCTCCCGTCTGTCTCCCGCGTGTCTCCCGCCTGTCTCCCGCGTGTCTCCCGCCTGTCTCCCGCGTGTCTCCCGCCTGTCTCCCGCGTGTCTCCCGCCTGTCTCCCGCGTGTCTCCCGCCTGTCTCCCGCGTGTCTCCCGCCTGTCTCCCGCGTGTCTCCCGCCTGTCTCCCGCGTGTCTCCCGCCTGTCTCCCGCGTGTCTCCCGCCTGTCTCCCGCGTGTCTCCCGCCTGTCTCCCGCGTGTCTCCCGCCTGTCTCCCGCGTGTCTCCCGCCTGTCTCCCGCCTGTCTCCCGCGTGTCTCCCGCCTGTCTCCCGCGTGTCTCGCGTCTGTCTCCTGCGTGTCTCCCGTCTGTCTCCCGCGTGTCTCACGTCTGTCTCCCGCGTGTCTCCCGTCTGTCTCCCGCGTGTCTCCCGTCTGTCTCCCGCGTGTCTCCCATCTGTCTCCCGCGTGTCTCCCGCCTGTCTCCCGCGTGTCTCCCGCCTGTCTCCCGCGTGTCTCCCGCCTGTCTCCCGCGTGTCTCCCGCCTGTCTCCCGCGTGTCTCCCGTCTGTCTCCCGCGTGTCTCCCGTCTGTCTTCCGCGTGTCTCCCGTCTGTCTCCCGTGTGTCTCCCGTCTGTCTCCCGTGTGTCTCCCCTCTGTCTCCCGTGTGTCTCCCGTCTGTCTCCCGTGTGTCTCCCGTCTGTCTCCCGTGTGTCTCCCGTCTGTCTCCCGTGTGTCTCCCGTCTGTCTCCCGCGTGTCTCCCGTCTGTCTCCCGCGTGTCTCCCGTCTGTCTCCCGCGTGTCTCCCGTCTGTCTCCCGCGTGTCTCCCGTCTGTCTCCCGTGTGTCTCCCGTCTGTCTCCCGTGTGTCTCCCGTCTGTCTCCCGTGTGTCTCCCGTCTGTCTCCCGCGTGTCTCCCGTCTGTCTCCCGTTTGTCTCCCGTCTGTCTCCCGCGTGTCTTCCGTCTGTCTCCCGCGTGTCTCCCGTCTGTCTCCCGCGTGTCTCCCGCCTGTCTCCCGCGTGTCTCCCGTCTGTCTCCCGCGTGTCTCCCGTCTGTCTCCCGCGTGTCTCCCGTCTGTCTCCCGCGTGTCTCCCGCCTGTCTCTTGCGTGTCTCCCGCCTGTCTCCCGCGTGTCTCCCGCCTGTCTCCCGCGTGTCTCCCGCCTGTCTCCCGCGTGTCTCCCGCCGGTTTCCAGCGTGTCTCCCGTCTGTCTCCCGCGTGTCTCCCGTCTGTCTCCCGCGTGTCTCGCGTCTGTCTCCCGCGTGTCTCCCGTCTGTCTCCCGCGTCTCTCCCGTCTGTCTCCCGCGTGTCTCCCGTCTGTCTTCCGCGTGTCTCCCGTCTGTCTCCCGTGTGTCTCCCGTCTGTCTCCCGTGTGTCTCCCGTCTGTCTCCCGTGTGTCTCCCGTCTGTCTCCCGTGTGTCTCCCGTCTGTCTCCCGTGTGTCTCCCGTCTGTCTCCCGTGTGTCTCCCGTCTGTCTCCCGTGTGTCTCCCGTCTGTCTCCCGCGTGTCTCCCGTCTGTCTCCCGCGTGTCTCCCGTCTGTCTCCCGCGTGTCTCCCGTCTGTCTCCCGCGTGTCTCCCGTCTGTCTCCCGTGTGTCTCCCGTCTGTCTCCCGTGTGTCTCCCGTCTGTCTCCCGTGTGTCTCCCGTCTGTCTCCCGCGTGTCTCCCGTCTGTCTCCCGTTTGTCTCCCGTCTGTCTCCCGCGTGTCTCCCGTCTGTCTCCCGCGTGTCTCCCGCCTGTCTCCCGCGTGTCTCCCGCCTGTCTCCCGCGTGTCTCCCGCCTGTCTCCCGCGTGTCTCCCGCCTGTCTCCCGCGTGTCTCCCGCCTGTCTCCCGCGTGTCTCCCGCCTGTCTCCCGCGTGTCTCCCGCCTGTCTCCCGCGTGTCTCCCGTCTGTCTCTCGCGTGTCTCCCGTCTGTCTCCTGCGTGTCTCCCGTCTGTCTTCAGTGTGTCTCCCGTCTGTCTCCCGCGTGTCTCCCGTCTGTCTCCCGTGTGTCTCCCGTCTGTCTCCCGTGTGTCTCCCGTCTGTCTCCCGCGTGTCTCCCGTCTGTCTCCCGCGTGTCTCCCGCCTGTCTCCCGCCTGTCTCCCGCCTGTCTCCCGCGTGTCTCCCGCCTGTCTCCCGCGTGTCTCCCGCCTGTCTCCCGCGTGTCTCCCGCCGGTCTCCCGCGTGTCTCCCGTCTGTCTCCCGTGTGTCTCCCGTCTGTCTCCCGCGTGTCTCGCGTCTGTCTCCCGCGTGTCTCCCGTCTGTCTCCCGTGTGTCTCCCGTCTGTCTCCCGCGTGTCTCCCGTCTGTCTCCCGCGTGTCTCCCGTCTGTCTCCCGCGTGTCTCCCGTCTGTCTCCCGCGTGTCTCCCGTCTGTCTCCCGCGTGTCTCCCGTCTGTCTCCCGTCTGTCTCCCGTGTGTCTCCCGTCTGTCTCCCGTGTGTCTCCCGTCTGTCTCCGGCGTGTCTCCCGTCTGCCTCCCGCGTGTCTCCCGTCTGTCTCCCGCGTGTCTCCCGTCTGTCTCCCGCGTGTCTCCCGTCTGTCTCCCGCGTGTCTCCCGTCTGTCTCCCGTCTGTCTCCCGCGTTTCTCCCGTCTGTCTCCCGCGTGTCTCCCGTCTGTCTCCCGTGTGTCTCCCGTCTGTCTCCCGCGTGTCTCCCGTCTGTCTCCCGTGTGTCTCCCGTCTGTCTCCCGCGTGTCTCCCGTCTGTCTCCCGCGTGTCTCCCGTCTGTCTCCCGCGTGTCTCCCGCCTGTCTCCCGCGTGTCTCCCGCCTGTCTCCCGCCTGTCTCCCGCGTGTCTCCCGCCGGTCTCCCGCGTGTCTCCCGTCTGTCTCCCGCGTGTCTCCCGTCTGTCTCCCGCGTGTCTCGCGTCTGTCTCCCGCGTGTCTCCAGTCTGTCTCCCGTGTGTCTCCCGTCTGTCTCCCGTGTGTCTCCCGTCTGTCTCCCGTGTGTCTCCCGTCTGTCTCCCGTGTGTCTCCCGTCTCTCTCCCGTTTGTCTCCCGTCTGTCTCCCGTGTGTCTCCCGTCTGTCTCCAGTGTGTCTCCCGTCTGTCTCCCGTGTGTCTCCCGTATGTCTCCCGCGTGTCTCCCGTCTGTCTCCCGCGTGTCTCCCGTCTGTCTCCCGCGTGTCTCCCGTCTGTCTCCCGCGTGTCTCCCGTCTGTCTCCCGCGTGTCTCCCATCTGTCTCCCGCGTGTCTCCCGTCTGTCTCCCGCGTGTCTCCCGCCTGTCTCCCGCGTGTCTCCCGCCTGTCTCCCGCGTGTCTCCCGCCTGTCTCCCGCGTGTCTCCCGCCTGTCTCCCGCGTGTCTCCCGCCTGTCTCCCGCGTGTCTCCCGCCTGTCTCCCGCGTGTCTCCCGCCTGTCTCCCGCGTGTCTCCCGCCTGTCTCCCGCGTGTCTCCCGCCTGTCTCCCGCGTGTCTCCCGCCTGTCTCCCGCGTGTCTCCCGCCTGTCTCCCGCGTGTCTCCCGCCTGTCTCCCGCCTGTCTCCCGCGTGTCTCCCGCCTGTCTCCCGCGTGTCTCGCGTCTGTCTCCTGCGTGTCTCCCGTCTGTCTCCCGCGTGTCTCACGTCTGTCTCCCGCGTGTCTCCCGTCTGTCTCCCGCGTGTCTCCCGTCTGTCTCCCGCGTGTCTCCCATCTGTCTCCCGCGTGTCTCCCGCCTGTCTCCCGCGTGTCTCCCGCCTGTCTCCCGCGTGTCTCCCGCCTGTCTCCCGCGTGTCTCCCGCCTGTCTCCCGCGTGTCTCCCGTCTGTCTCCCGCGTGTCTCCCGTCTGTCTTCCGCGTGTCTCCCGTCTGTCTCCCGTGTGTCTCCCGTCTGTCTCCCGTGTGTCTCCCCTCTGTCTCCCGTGTGTCTCCCGTCTGTCTCCCGTGTGTCTCCCGTCTGTCTCCCGTGTGTCTCCCGTCTGTCTCCCGTGTGTCTCCCGTCTGTCTCCCGCGTGTCTCCCGTCTGTCTCCCGCGTGTCTCCCGTCTGTCTCCCGCGTGTCTCCCGTCTGTCTCCCGCGTGTCTCCCGTCTGTCTCCCGTGTGTCTCCCGTCTGTCTCCCGTGTGTCTCCCGTCTGTCTCCCGTGTGTCTCCCGTCTGTCTCCCGCGTGTCTCCCGTCTGTCTCCCGTTTGTCTCCCGTCTGTCTCCCGCGTGTCTTCCGTCTGTCTCCCGCGTGTCTCCCGTCTGTCTCCCGCGTGTCTCCCGCCTGTCTCCCGCGTGTCTCCCGTCTGTCTCCCGCGTGTCTCCCGTCTGTCTCCCGCGTGTCTCCCGTCTGTCTCCCGCGTGTCTCCCGCCTGTCTCTTGCGTGTCTCCCGCCTGTCTCCCGCGTGTCTCCCGCCTGTCTCCCGCGTGTCTCCCGCCTGTCTCCCGCGTGTCTCCCGCCGGTTTCCAGCGTGTCTCCCGTCTGTCTCCCGCGTGTCTCCCGTCTGTCTCCCGCGTGTCTCGCGTCTGTCTCCCGCGTGTCTCCCGTCTGTCTCCCGCGTCTCTCCCGTCTGTCTCCCGCGTGTCTCCCGTCTGTCTTCCGCGTGTCTCCCGTCTGTCTCCCGTGTGTCTCCCGTCTGTCTCCCGTGTGTCTCCCGTCTGTCTCCCGTGTGTCTCCCGTCTGTCTCCCGTGTGTCTCCCGTCTGTCTCCCGTGTGTCTCCCGTCTGTCTCCCGTGTGTCTCCCGTCTGTCTCCCGTGTGTCTCCCGTCTGTCTCCCGCGTGTCTCCCGTCTGTCTCCCGCGTGTCTCCCGTCTGTCTCCCGCGTGTCTCCCGTCTGTCTCCCGCGTGTCTCCCGTCTGTCTCCCGTGTGTCTCCCGTCTGTCTCCCGTGTGTCTCCCGTCTGTCTCCCGTGTGTCTCCCGTCTGTCTCCCGCGTGTCTCCCGTCTGTCTCCCGTTTGTCTCCCGTCTGTCTCCCGCGTGTCTCCCGTCTGTCTCCCGCGTGTCTCCCGCCTGTCTCCCGCGTGTCTCCCGCCTGTCTCCCGCGTGTCTCCCGCCTGTCTCCCGCGTGTCTCCCGCCTGTCTCCCGCGTGTCTCCCGCCTGTCTCCCGCGTGTCTCCCGCCTGTCTCCCGCGTGTCTCCCGCCTGTCTCCCGCGTGTCTCCCGTCTGTCTCTCGCGTGTCTCCCGTCTGTCTCCTGCGTGTCTCCCGTCTGTCTTCAGTGTGTCTCCCGTCTGTCTCCCGCGTGTCTCCCGTCTGTCTCCCGTGTGTCTCCCGTCTGTCTCCCGTGTGTCTCCCGTCTGTCTCCCGCGTGTCTCCCGTCTGTCTCCCGCGTGTCTCCCGCCTGTCTCCCGCCTGTCTCCCGCCTGTCTCCCGCGTGTCTCCCGCCTGTCTCCCGCGTGTCTCCCGCCTGTCTCCCGCGTGTCTCCCGCCGGTCTCCCGCGTGTCTCCCGTCTGTCTCCCGTGTGTCTCCCGTCTGTCTCCCGCGTGTCTCGCGTCTGTCTCCCGCGTGTCTCCCGTCTGTCTCCCGTGTGTCTCCCGTCTGTCTCCCGCGTGTCTCCCGTCTGTCTCCCGCGTGTCTCCCGTCTGTCTCCCGCGTGTCTCCCGTCTGTCTCCCGCGTGTCTCCCGTCTGTCTCCCGCGTGTCTCCCGTCTGTCTCCCGTCTGTCTCCCGTGTGTCTCCCGTCTGTCTCCCGTGTGTCTCCCGTCTGTCTCCGGCGTGTCTCCCGTCTGCCTCCCGCGTGTCTCCCGTCTGTCTCCCGCGTGTCTCCCGTCTGTCTCCCGCGTGTCTCCCGTCTGTCTCCCGCGTGTCTCCCGTCTGTCTCCCGTCTGTCTCCCGCGTTTCTCCCGTCTGTCTCCCGCGTGTCTCCCGTCTGTCTCCCGTGTGTCTCCCGTCTGTCTCCCGCGTGTCTCCCGTCTGTCTCCCGCGTGTCTCCCGTCTGTCTCCCGCGTGTCTCCCGCCTGTCTCCCGCGTGTCTCCCGCCTGTCTCCCGCCTGTCTCCCGCGTGTCTCCCGCCGGTCTCCCGCGTGTCTCCCGTCTGTCTCCCGCGTGTCTCCCGTCTGTCTCCCGCGTGTCTCGCGTCTGTCTCCCGCGTGTCTCCCGTCTGTCTCCCGTGTGTCTCCCGTGTGTCTCCCGTCTGTCTCCCGTCTGTCTCCCGTGTGTCTCCCGTCTGTCTCCCGTGTGTCTCCCGTCTGTCTCCCGTGTGTCTCCCGTCTCTCTCCCGTTTGTCTCCCGTCTGTCTCCCGCGTGTCTCCCGTCTGTCTCCCGCGTGTCTCCCGTCTGTCTCCCGCGTGTCTCCCGTCTGTCTCCCGCGTGTCTCCCGTCTGTCTCCCGCGTGTCTCCCGCCTGCCTCCCGCCTGTCTCCCGCCTGTCTCCCGCGTGTCTCCAGCCTGTCTCCCGCGTGTCTCCCGCCTGTCTCCCGCGTGTCTCCCGCCGGTCTCCCGCGTGTCTCCCGTCTGTCTCCCGCGTGTCTCCCGTCTGTCTCCCGCGTGTCTCGCGTCTGTCTCCCGCGTGTCTCCCGTCTGTCTCCCGTGTGTCTCCCGTCTGTCTCCCGTGTGTCTCCCGTCTGTCTCCCGTGTGTCTCCCGTCTGTCTCCCGTGTGTCTCCCGTCTCTCTCCCGTTTGTCTCCCGTCTGTCTCCCGTGTGTCTCCCGTCTGTCTCCAGTGTGTCTCCCGTCTGTCTCCCGTGTGTCTCCCGTCTGTCTCCCGCGTGTCTCCCGTCTGTCTCCCGCGTGTCTCCCGTCTGTCTCCCGCGTGTCTCCCGTCTGTCTCCCGCGTGTCTCCCGTCTGTCTCCCGCGTGTCTCCCGTCTGTCTCCCGCGTGTATCCCGTCTGTCTCCCGCGTGTCTCCCGCCTGTCTCCCGCGTGTCTCCCGCCTGTCTCCCGGGTGTCTCCCGGCTGTCTCCCGCGTGTCTCCCGCCTGTCTCCCGCGTGTCTCCCGCCTGTCTCCCGCGTGTCTCCCGCCTGTCTCCCGCGTGTCTCCCGCCTGTCTCCCGCCTGTCTCCCGCGTGTCTCCCGCCTGTCTCCCGCGTGTCTCGCGTCTGTCTCCTGCGTGTCTCCCGTCTGTCTCCCGCGTGTCTCACGTCTGTCTCCCGCGTGTCTCCCGTCTGTCTCCCGCGTGTCTCCCGTCTGTCTCCCGCGTGTCTCCCATCTGTCTCCCGCGTGTCTCCCGCCTGTCTCCCGCGTGTCTCCCGCCTGTCTCCCGCGTGTCTCCCGCCTGTCTCCCGCGTGTCTCCCGCCTGTCTCCCGCGTGTCTCCCGTCTGTCTCCCGCGTGTCTCCCGTCTGTCTTCCGCGTGTCTCCCGTCTGTCTCCCGTGTGTCTCCCGTCTGTCTCCCGTGTGTCTCCCCTCTGTCTCCCGTGTGTCTCCCGTCTGTCTCCCGTGTGTCTCCCGTCTGTCTCCCGTGTGTCTCCCGTCTGTCTCCCGTGTGTCTCCCGTCTGTCTCCCGCGTGTCTCCCGTCTGTCTCCCGCGTGTCTCCCGTCTGTCTCCCGCGTGTCTCCCGTCTGTCTCCCGCGTGTCTCCCGTCTGTCTCCCGTGTGTCTCCCGTCTGTCTCCCGTGTGTCTCCCGTCTGTCTCCCGTGTGTCTCCCGTCTGTCTCCCGCGTGTCTCCCGTCTGTCTCCCGTTTGTCTCCCGTCTGTCTCCCGCGTGTCTTCCGTCTGTCTCCCGCGTGTCTCCCGTCTGTCTCCCGCGTGTCTCCCGCCTGTCTCCCGCGTGTCTCCCGTCTGTCTCCCGCGTGTCTCCCGTCTGTCTCCCGCGTGTCTCCCGTCTGTCTCCCGCGTGTCTCCCGCCTGTCTCTTGCGTGTCTCCCGCCTGTCTCCCGCGTGTCTCCCGCCTGTCTCCCGCGTGTCTCCCGCCTGTCTCCCGCGTGTCTCCCGCCGGTTTCCAGCGTGTCTCCCGTCTGTCTCCCGCGTGTCTCCCGTCTGTCTCCCGCGTGTCTCGCGTCTGTCTCCCGCGTGTCTCCCGTCTGTCTCCCGCGTCTCTCCCGTCTGTCTCCCGCGTGTCTCCCGTCTGTCTTCCGCGTGTCTCCCGTCTGTCTCCCGTGTGTCTCCCGTCTGTCTCCCGTGTGTCTCCCGTCTGTCTCCCGTGTGTCTCCCGTCTGTCTCCCGTGTGTCTCCCGTCTGTCTCCCGTGTGTCTCCCGTCTGTCTCCCGCGTGTCTCCCGTCTGTCTCCCGCGTGTCTCCCGTCTGTCTCCCGCGTGTCTCCCGTCTGTCTCCCGCGTGTCTCCCGTCTGTCTCCCGCGTGTCTCCCGTCTGTCTCCCGCGTGTCTCCCGTCTGTCTCCCGTGTGTCTCCCGTCTGTCTCCCGTGTGTCTCCCGTCTGTCTCCCGTGTGTCTCCCGTCTGTCTCCCGCGTGTCTCCCGTCTGTCTCCCGTTTGTCTCCCGTCTGTCTCCCGCGTGTCTCCCGTCTGTCTCCCGCGTGTCTCCCGTCTGTCTCCCGCGTGTCTCCCGCCTGTCTCCCGCGTGTCTCCCGCCTGTCTCCCGCGTGTCTCCCGCCTGTCTCCCGCGTGTCTCCCGCCTGTCTCCCGCGTGTCTCCCGCCTGTCTCCCGCGTGTCTCCCGCCTGTCTCCCGCGTGTCTCCCGCCTGTCTCCCGCGTGTCTCCCGTCTGTCTCTCGCGTGTCTCCCGTCTGTCTCCTGCGTGTCTCCCGTCTGTCTTCAGTGTGTCTCCCGTCTGTCTCCCGCGTGTCTCCCGTCTGTCTCCCGTGTGTCTCCCGTCTGTCTCCCGTGTGTCTCCCGTCTGTCTCCCGCGTGTCTCCCGTCTGTCTCCCGCGTGTCTCCCGCCTGTCTCCCGCCTGTCTCCCGCCTGTCTCCCGCGTGTCTCCCGCCTGTCTCCCGCGTGTCTCCCGCCTGTCTCCCGCGTGTCTCCCGCCGGTCTCCCGCGTGTCTCCCGTCTGTCTCCCGTGTGTCTCCCGTCTGTCTCCCGCGTGTCTCGCGTCTGTCTCCCGCGTGTCTCCCGTCTGTCTCCCGTGTGTCTCCCGTCTGTCTCCCGCGTGTCTCCCGTCTGTCTCCCGCGTGTCTCCCGTCTGTCTCCCGCGTGTCTCCCGTCTGTCTCCCGCGTGTCTCCCGTCTGTCTCCCGCGTGTCTCCCGTCTGTCTCCCGTCTGTCTCCCGTGTGTCTCCCGTCTGTCTCCCGTGTGTCTCCCGTCTGTCTCCGGCGTGTCTCCCGTCTGCCTCCCGCGTGTCTCCCGTCTGTCTCCCGCGTGTCTCCCGTCTGTCTCCCGCGTGTCTCCCGTCTGTCTCCCGCGTGTCTCCCGTCTGTCTCCCGTCTGTCTCCCGCGTTTCTCCCGTCTGTCTCCCGCGTGTCTCCCGTCTGTCTCCCGTGTGTCTCCCGTCTGTCTCCCGCGTGTCTCCCGTCTGTCTCCCGCGTGTCTCCCGTCTGTCTCCCGCGTGTCTCCCGCCTGTCTCCCGCGTGTCTCCCGCCTGTCTCCCGCCTGTCTCCCGCGTGTCTCCCGCCGGTCTCCCGCGTGTCTCCCGTCTGTCTCCCGCGTGTCTCCCGTCTGTCTCCCGCGTGTCTCGCGTCTGTCTCCCGCGTGTCTCCCGTCTGTCTCCCGTGTGTCTCCCGTGTGTCTCCCGTCTGTCTCCCGTCTGTCTCCCGTGTGTCTCCCGTCTGTCTCCCGTGTGTCTCCCGTCTGTCTCCCGTGTGTCTCCCGTCTCTCTCCCGTTTGTCTCCCGTCTGTCTCCCGCGTGTCTCCCGTCTGTCTCCCGCGTGTCTCCCGTCTGTCTCCCGCGTGTCTCCCGTCTGTCTCCCGCGTGTCTCCCGTCTGTCTCCCGCGTGTCTCCCGCCTGCCTCCCGCCTGTCTCCCGCCTGTCTCCCGCGTGTCTCCAGCCTGTCTCCCGCGTGTCTCCCGCCTGTCTCCCGCGTGTCTCCCGCCGGTCTCCCGCGTGTCTCCCGTCTGTCTCCCGCGTGTCTCCCGTCTGTCTCCCGCGTGTCTCGCGTCTGTCTCCCGCGTGTCTCCCGTCTGTCTCCCGTGTGTCTCCCGTCTGTCTCCCGTGTGTCTCCCGTCTGTCTCCCGTGTGTCTCCCGTCTGTCTCCCGTGTGTCTCCCGTCTCTCTCCCGTTTGTCTCCCGTCTGTCTCCCGTGTGTCTCCCGTCTGTCTCCAGTGTGTCTCCCGTCTGTCTCCCGTGTGTCTCCCGTCTGTCTCCCGCGTGTCTCCCGTCTGTCTCCCGCGTGTCTCCCGTCTGTCTCCCGCGTGTCTCCCGTCTGTCTCCCGCGTGTCTCCCGTCTGTCTCCCGCGTGTCTCCCGTCTGTCTCCCGCGTGTATCCCGTCTGTCTCCCGCGTGTCTCCCGCCTGTCTCCCGCGTGTCTCCCGCCTGTCTCCCGGGTGTCTCCCGGCTGTCTCCCGCGTGTCTCCCGCCTGTCTCCCGCGTGTCTCCCGCCTGTCTCCCGCGTGTCTCCCGCCTGTCTCCCGCGTGTCTCCCGCCTGTCTCCCGCGTGTCTCCCGCCTGTCTCCCGCGTGTCTCCCGCCTGTCTCCCGCGTGTCTCCCGCCTGTCTCCCGCGTGTCTCCCGCCTGTCTCCCGCGTGTCTCCCGCCTGTCTCCCGCCTGTCTCCCGCGTGTCTCCCGCCTGTCTCCCGCGTGTCTCGCGTCTGTCTCCTGCGTGTCTCCCGTCTGTCTCCCGCGTGTCTCACGTCTGTCTCCCGCGTGTCTCCCGTCTGTCTCCAGCGTGTCTCCCGTCTGTCTCCCGCGTGTCTCCCATCTGTCTCCCGCGTGTCTCCCGCCTGTCTCCCGCGTGTCTCCCGCCTGTCTCCCGCGTGTCTCCCGCCTGTCTCCCGCGTGTCTCCCGCCTGTCTCCCGCGTGTCTCCCGCCTGTCTCCCGCGTGTCTCCCGCCTGTCTCCCGAGTGTCTCCCGCCTGTCTCCCGCGTGTCTCCCGCCTGTCTCCCGCGTGTCTCCCGCCTGTCTCCCGCGTGTCTCCCGTCTGTCTCCCGCGTGTCTCCCGTCTGTCTCCCGCGTGTCTCCCGTCTGTCTTCCGCGTGTCTCCCGTCTGTCTCCCGTGTGTCTCCCGTCTGTCTCCCGTGTGTCTCCCGTCTGTCTCCCGTGTGTCTCCCGTCTGTCTCCCGTGTGTCTCCCGTCTGTCTCCCGCGTGTCTCCCGTCTGTCTCCCGTTTGTCTCCCGTCTGTCTCCCGCGTGTCTTCCGTCTGTCTCCCGCGTGTCTCCCGTCTGTCTCCCGCGTGTCTCCCGCCTGTCTCCCGCGTGTCTCCCGCCTGTCTCCCGCGTGTCTCCCGCCTGTCTCCCGCGTGTCTCCCGCCTGTCTCCCGCGTGTCTCCCTCCTGTCTCCCGCGTGTCTCCCGCCTGTCTCCCGCGTGTCTCCCGCCTGTCTCCCGCGTGTCTCCCGTCTGTCTCCCGCGTGTCTCCCGTCTGTCTCCCGCGTGTCTCCCGTCTGTCTCCCGCGTGTCTCCCGCCTGTCTCTTGCGTGTCTCCCGCCTGTCTCCCGCGTGTCTCCCGCCTGTCTCCCGCGTGTCTCCCGCCTGTCTCCCGCGTGTCTCCCGCCTGTCTCCCGCGTGTCTCCCGCCTGTCTCCCGCGTGTCTCCCGCCGGTTTCCAGCGTGTCTCCCGTCTGTCTCCCGCGTGTCTCCCGTCTGTCTCCCGCGTGTCTCGCGTCTGTCTCCCGCGTGTCTCCCGTCTGTCTCCCGCGTCTCTCCCGTCTGTCTCCCGCGTGTCTCCCGTCTGTCTTCCGCGTGTATCCCGTCTGTCTCCCGTGTGTCTCCCGTCTGTCTCCCGTGTGTCTCCCGTCTGTCTCCCGTGTGTCTCCCGTCTGTCTCCCGTGTGTCTCCCGTCTGTCTCCCGTGTGTCTCCCGTCTGTCTCCCGTGTGTCTCCCGTCTGTCTCCCGCGTGTCTCCCGTCTGTCTCCCGCGTGTCTCCCGTCTGTCTCCCGCGTGTCTCCCGTCTGTCTCCCGCGTGTCTCCCGTCTGTCTCCCGCGTGTCTCCCGTCTGTCTCCCGCGTGTCTCCCGTCTGTCTCCCGTGTGTCTCCCGTCTGTCTCCCGTGTGTCTCCCGTCTGTCTCCCGTGTGTCTCCCGTCTGTCTCCCGCGTGTCTCCCGTCTGTCTCCCGTTTGTCTCCCGTCTGTCTCCCGCGTGTCTCCCGTCTGTCTCCCGCGTGTCTCCCGTCTGTCTCCCGCGTGTCTCCCGCCTGTCTCCCGCGTGTCTCCCGCCTGTCTCCCGCGTGTCTCCCGCCTGTCTCCCGCGTGTCTTCCGCCTGTCTCCCGCGTGTCTCCCGCCTGTCTCCCGCGTGTCTCCCGCCTGTCTCCCGCGTGTCTCCCGCCTGTCTCCCGCGTGTCTCCCGTCTGTCTCTCGCGTGTCTCCCGTCTGTCTCCTGCGTGTCTCCCGTCTGTCTTCAGTGTGTCTCCCGTCTGTCTCCCGCGTGTCTCCCGCCTGTCTCCCGCGTGTCTCCCGCCTGTCTCCCGCGTGTCTCCCGCCTGTCTCCCGCGTGTCTCCCGCCTGTCTCCCGCGTGTCTCCCGCCTGTCTCCCGCGTGTCTCCCGCCTGTCTCCCGCGTGTCTCCCGCCTGTCTCCCGCGTGTCTCCCGCCTGTCTCCCGCCTGTCTCCCGCGTGTCTCCCGCCTGTCTCCCGCGTGTCTCGCGTCTGTCTCCTGCGTGTCTCCCGTCTGTCTCCCGCGTGTCTCACGTCTGTCTCCCGCGTGTCTCCCGTCTGTCTCCAGAGTGTCTCCCGTCTGTCTCCCGCGTGTCTCCCATCTGTCTCCCGCGTGTCTCCCGCCTGTCTCCCGCGTGTCTCCCGCCTGTCTCCCGCGTGTCTCCCGCCTGTCTCCCGCGTGTCTCCCGCCTGTCTCCCGCGTGTCTCCCGCCTGTCTCCCGCGTGTCTCCCGCCTGTCTCCCGCGTGTCTCCCGCCTGTCTCCCGCGTGTCTCCCGCCTGTCTCCCGCGTGTCTCCCGCCTGTCTCCCGCGTGTCTCCCGTCTGTCTCCCGCGTGTCTCCCGTCTGTCTCCCGCGTGTCTCCCGTCTGTCTCCCGCGTGTCTCCCGTCTGTCTCCCGTGTGTCTCCCGTCTGTCTCCCGTGTGTCTCCCGTCTGTCTCCCGTGTGTCTCCCGTCTGTCTCCCGTGTGTCTCCCGTCTGTCTCCCGTGTGTCTCCCGTCTGTCTCCCGCGTGTCTCCCGTCTGTCTCCCGCGTGTCTCCCGTCTGTCTCCCGCGTGTCTCCCGCCTGTCTCCCGCGTGTCTCCCGCCTGTCTCCCGCGTGTCTCCCGCCTGTCTCCCGCGTGTCTCCCGCCTGTCTCCCGCGTGTCTCCCGCCTGTCTCCCGCGTGTCTCCCGCCGGTTTCCAGCGTGTCTCCCGTCTGTCTCCCGCGTGTCTCCCGTCTGTCTCCCGCGTGTCTCGCGTCTGTCTCCCGCGTGTCTCCCGTCTGTCTCCCGCGTCTCTCCCGTCTGTCTCCCGCGTGTCTCCCGTCTGTCTCCCGTGTGTCTCCCGTCTGTCTCCCGTGTGTCTCCCGTCTGTCTCCCGTGTGTCTCCCGTCTGTCTCCCGTGTGTCTCCCGTCTGTCTCCCGTGTGTCTCCCGTCTGTCTCCCGTGTGTCTCCCGTCTGTCTCCCGCGTGTCTCCCGTCTGTCTCCCGCGTGTCTCCCGTCTGTCTCCCGCGTGTCTCCCGTCTGTCTCCCGCGTGTCCCCCATCTGTCTCCCGCGTGTCTCCCGTCTGTCTCCCGTGTGTCTCCCGTCTGTCTCCCGCGTGTCTCCCGTCTGTCTCCCGTTTGTCTCCCGTCTGTCTCCCGCGTGTCTCCCGTCTGTCTCCCGCGTGTCTCCCGCCTGTCTCCCGCGTGTCTCCCGCCTGTCTCCCGCCTGTCTCCCGCGTGTCTCCCGCCGGTCTCCCGCGTGTCTCCCGTCTGTCTCCCGCGTGTCTCCCGTCTGTCTCCCGCGTGTCTCGCGTCTGTCTCCCGCGTGTCTCCAGTCTGTCTCCCGTGTGTCTCCCGTCTGTCTCCCGTGTGTCTCCCGTCTGTCTCCCGTGTGTCTCCCGTCTGTCTCCCGTGTGTCTCCCGTCTCTCTCCCGTTTGTCTCCCGTCTGTCTCCCGTGTGTCTCCCGTCTGTCTCCAGTGTGTCTCCCGTCTGTCTCCCGTGTGTCTCCCGTCTGTCTCCCGCGTGTCTCCCGTCTGTCTCCCGCGTGTCTCCCGTCTGTCTCCCGCGTGTCTCCCGCCTGTCTCCCGCGTGTCTCCCGCCTGTCTCCCGCGTGTCTCCCGCCTGTCTCCCGCGTGTCTCCCGCCTGTCTCCCGCGTGTCTCCCGCCTGTCTCCCGCGTGTCTCCCGCCTGTCTCCCGCGTGTCTCCCGCCTGTCTCCCGCCTGTCTCCCGCGTGTCTCCCGCCTGTCTCCCGCGTGTCTCGCGTCTGTCTCCTGCGTGTCTCCCGTCTGTCTCCCGCGTGTCTCACGTCTGTCTCCCGCGTGTCTCCCGTCTGTCTCCCGTTTGTCTCCCGTCTGTCTCCCGCGTGTCTCCCGTCTGTCTCCCGCGTGTCTCCCGTCTGTCTCCCGCGTGTCTCCCGCCTGTCTCCCGCGTGTCTCCCGCCTGTCTCCCGCGTGTCTCCCGCCTGTCTCCCGCGTGTCTCCCGCCTGTCTCCCGCGTGTCTCCCGCCTGTCTCCCGCGTGTCTCTCGCCTGTCTCCCGCGTGTCTCCCGCCTGTCTCCCGCGTGTCTCCCGTCTGTCTCTCGCGTGTCTCCCGTCTGTCTCCTGCGTGTCTCCCGTCTGTCTTCAGTGTGTCTCCCGTCTGTCTCCCGCGTGTCTCCCGTCTGTCTCCCGCGTGTCTCCCGTCTGTCTCCCGTCTGTCTCCCGCGTGTCTCCCGTCTGTCTCCCGCGTGTCTCCCGTCTGTCTCCCGCGTGTCTCCCGTCTGTCTCCCGCGTGTCTCCCGTCTGTCTCCCGCGTGTCTCCCGTCTGTCTCCCGCGTGTCTCCCGCCTGTCTCCCGCCTGTCTCCCGCCTGTCTCCCGCGTGTCTCCCGCCTGTCTCCCGCGTGTCTCCCGCCTGTCTCCCGCGTGTCTCCCGCCGGTCTCCCGCGTGTCTCCCGTCTGTCTCCCGTGTGTCTCCCGTCTGTCTCCCGCGTGTCTCGCGTCTGTCTCCCGCGTGTCTCCCGTCTGTCTCCCGTGTGTCTCCCGTCTGTCTCCCGCGTGTCTCCCGTCTGTCTCCCGCGTGTCTCCCGTCTGTCTCCCGCGTGTCTCCCGTCTGTCTCCCGCGTGTCTCCCGTCTGTCTCCCGCGTGTCTCCCGTCTGTCTCCCGTCTGTCTCCCGTGTGTCTCCCGTCTGTCTCCCGTGTGTCTCCCGTCTGTCTCCCGTGTGTCTCCCGTCTGTCTCCCGTGTGTCTCCCGTCTGTCTCCCGCGTGTCTCCCGTCTGTCTCCCGTTTGTCTCCCGTCTGTCTCCCGCGTGTCTCCCGTCTGTCTCCCGCGTGTCTCCCGTCTGTCTCCCGCGTGTCTCCCGCCTGTCTCCCGCGTGTCTCCCGCCTGTCTCCCGCGTGTCTCCCGCCTGTCTCCCGCGTGTCTCCCGCCTGTCTCCCGCGTGTCTCCCGCCTGTCTCCCGCGTGTCTCCCGCCTGTCTCCCGCGTGTCTCCCGCCTGTCTCCCGCGTGTCTCCCGCCTGTCTCCCGCGTGTCTCCCGCCTGTCTCCCGCGTGTCTCCCGCCTGTCTCCCGCGTGTCTCCCGCCTGTCTCCCGCGTGTCTCCCGTCTGTCTCCCGTGTGTCTCCCGTCTGTCTCCCGCGTGTCTCCCGTCTGTCTTCCGTTTGTCTCCCGTCTGTCTCCCGCGTGTCTCCCGTCTGTCTCCCGCGTGTCTCCCGTCTGTCTCCCGCGTGTCTCCCGCCTGTCTCCCGCGTGTCTCCCGCCTGTCTCCCGCGTGTCTCCCGCCTGTCTCCCGCGTGTCTCCCGCCTGTCTCCCGCGTGTCTCCCGCCTGTCTCCCGCGTGTCTCCCGCCTGTCTCCCGCGTGTCTCCCGCCTGTCTCCCGCGTGTCTCCCGTCTGTCTCTCGCGTGTCTCCCGTCTGTCTCTCGCGTGTCTCCCGTCTGTCTCCTGCGTGTCTCCCGTCTGTCTTCAGTGTGTCTCCCGTCTGTCTCCCGCGTGTCTCCCGTCTGTCTCCCGCGTGTCTCCCGTCTGTCTCCCGCGTGTCTCCCGTCTGTCTCCCGTCTGTCTCCCGCGTGTCTCCCGTCTGTCTCCCGCGTGTCTCCCGTCTGTCTCCCGCGTGTCTCCCGTCTGTCTCCCGCGTGTCTCCCGTCTGTCTCCCGCGTGTCTCCCGCCTGTCTCCCGCCTGTCTCCCGCCTGTCTCCCGCGTGTCTCCCGCCTGTCTCCCGCGTGTCTCCCGCCTGTCTCCCGCGTGTCTCCCGCCGGTCTCCCGCGTGTCTCCCGTCTGTCTCCCGCGTGTCTCCCGTCTGTCTCCCGCGTGTCTCGCGTCTGTCTCCCGCGTGTCTCCCGTCTGTCTCCCGTGTGTCTCCCGTCTGTCTCCCGTGTGTCTCCCGTCTGTCTCCCGTGTGTCTCCCGTCTGTCTCCCGTGTGTCTCCCGTCTGTCTCCGGCGTGTCTCCCGTCTGTCTCCCGCGTGTCTCCCGTCTGTCTCCCGCGTGTCTCCCGTCTGTCTCCCGCGTGTCTCCCGTCTGTCTCCCGCGTGTCTCCCGTCTGTCTCCCGTCTGTCTCCCGCGTGTCTCCCGTCTGTCTCCCGCGTGTCTCCCGTCTGTCTCCCGTGTGTCTCCCGTCTGTCTCCCGCGTGTCTCCCGTCTGTCTCCCGCGTGTCTCCCGTCTGTCTCCCGCGTGTCTCCCGCCTGTCTCCCGCGTGTCTCCCGCCTGTCTCCCGCCTGTCTCCCGCGTGTCTCCCGCCGGTCTCCCGCGTGTCTCCCGTCTGTCTCCCGCGTGTCTCCCGTCTGTCTCCCGCGTGTCTCGCGTCTGTCTCCCGCGTGTCTCCAGTCTGTCTCCCGTGTGTCTCCCGTCTGTCTCCCGTGTGTCTCCCGTCTGTCTCCCGTGTGTCTCCCGTCTGTCTCCCGTGTGTCTCCCGTCTCTCTCCCGTTTGTCTCCCGTCTGTCTCCCGTGTGTCTCCCGTCTGTCTCCAGTGTGTCTCCCGTCTGTCTCCCGTGTGTCTCCCGTCTGTCTCCCGCGTGTCTCCCGTCTGTCTCCCGCGTGTCTCCCGTCTGTCTCCCGCGTGTCTCCCGTCTGTCTCCCGCGTGTCTCCCGTCTGTCTCCCGCGTGTCTCCCATCTGTCTCCCGCGTGTCTCCCGTCTGTCTCCCGCGTGTCTCCCGCCTGTCTCCCGCGTGTCTCCCGCCTGTCTCCCGCGTGTCTCCCGCCTGTCTCCCGCGTGTCTCCCGCCTGTCTCCCGCGTGTCTCCCGCCTGTCTCCCGCGTGTCTCCCGCCTGTCTCCCGCGTGTCTCCCGCCTGTCTCCCGCGTGTCTCCCGCCTGTCTCCCGCGTGTCTCCCGCCTGTCTCCCGCGTGTCTCCCGCCTGTCTCCCGCGTGTCTCCCGCCTGTCTCCCGCGTGTCTCCCGCCTGTCTCCCGCCTGTCTCCCGCGTGTCTCCCGCCTGTCTCCCGCGTGTCTCGCGTCTGTCTCCTGCGTGTCTCCCGTCTGTCTCCCGCGTGTCTCACGTCTGTCTCCCGCGTGTCTCCCGTCTGTCTCCCGCGTGTCTCCCGTCTGTCTCCCGCGTGTCTCCCATCTGTCTCCCGCGTGTCTCCCGCCTGTCTCCCGCGTGTCTCCCGCCTGTCTCCCGCGTGTCTCCCGCCTGTCTCCCGCGTGTCTCCCGCCTGTCTCCCGCGTGTCTCCCGTCTGTCTCCCGCGTGTCTCCCGTCTGTCTTCCGCGTGTCTCCCGTCTGTCTCCCGTGTGTCTCCCGTCTGTCTCCCGTGTGTCTCCCGTCTGTCTCCCGTGTGTCTCCCGTCTGTCTCCCGTGTGTCTCCCGTCTGTCTCCCGTGTGTCTCCCGTCTGTCTCCCGCGTGTCTCCCGTCTGTCTCCCGCGTGTCTCCCGTCTGTCTCCCGCGTGTCTCCCGTCTGTCTCCCGTGTGTCTCCCGTCTGTCTCCCGTGTGTCTCCCGTCTGTCTCCCGTGTGTCTCCCGTCTGTCTCCCGCGTGTCTCCCGTCTGTCTCCCGTTTGTCTCCCGTCTGTCTCCCGCGTGTCTTCCGTCTGTCTCCCGCGTGTCTCCCGTCTGTCTCCCGCGTGTCTCCCGCCTGTCTCCCGCGTGTCTCCCGTCTGTCTCCCGCGTGTCTCCCGTCTGTCTCCCGCGTGTCTCCCGTCTGTCTCCCGCGTGTCTCCCGCCTGTCTCTTGCGTGTCTCCCGCCTGTCTCCCGCGTGTCTCCCGCCTGTCTCCCGCGTGTCTCCCGCCTGTCTCCCGCGTGTCTCCCGCCGGTTTCCAGCGTGTCTCCCGTCTGTCTCCCGCGTGTCTCCCGTCTGTCTCCCGCGTGTCTCGCGTCTGTCTCCCGCGTGTCTCCCGTCTGTCTCCCGCGTCTCTCCCGTCTGTCTCCCGCGTGTCTCCCGTCTGTCTTCCGCGTGTCTCCCGTCTGTCTCCCGTGTGTCTCCCGTCTGTCTCCCGTGTGTCTCCCGTCTGTCTCCCGTGTGTCTCCCGTCTGTCTCCCGTGTGTCTCCCGTCTGTCTCCCGTGTGTCTCCCGTCTGTCTCCCGTGTGTCTCCCGTCTGTCTCCCGCGTGTCTCCCGTCTGTCTCCCGCGTGTCTCCCGTCTGTCTCCCGCGTGTCTCCCGTCTGTCTCCCGCGTGTCTCCCGTCTGTCTCCCGCGTGTCTCCCGTCTGTCTCCCGTGTGTCTCCCGTCTGTCTCCCGTGTGTCTCCCGTCTGTCTCCCGTGTGTCTCCCGTCTGTCTCCCGCGTGTCTCCCGTCTGTCTCCCGTTTGTCTCCCGTCTGTCTCCCGCGTGTCTCCCGTCTGTCTCCCGCGTGTCTCCCGTCTGTCTCCCGCGTGTCTCCCGCCTGTCTCCCGCGTGTCTCCCGCCTGTCTCCCGCGTGTCTCCCGCCTGTCTCCCGCGTGTCTCCCGCCTGTCTCCCGCGTGTCTCCCGCCTGTCTCCCGCGTGTCTCCCGCCTGTCTCCCGCGTGTCTCCCGCCTGTCTCCCGCGTGTCTCCCGTCTGTCTCTCGCGTGTCTCCCGTCTGTCTCCTGCGTGTCTCCCGTCTGTCTTCAGTGTGTCTCCCGTCTGTCTCCCGCGTGTCTCCCGTCTGTCTCCCGTGTGTCTCCCGTCTGTCTCCCGTGTGTCTCCCGTCTGTCTCCCGCGTGTCTCCCGTCTGTCTCCCGCGTGTCTCCCGCCTGTCTCCCGCCTGTCTCCCGCCTGTCTCCCGCGTGTCTCCCGCCTGTCTCCCGCGTGTCTCCCGCCTGTCTCCCGCGTGTCTCCCGCCGGTCTCCCGCGTGTCTCCCGTCTGTCTCCCGTGTGTCTCCCGTCTGTCTCCCGCGTGTCTCGCGTCTGTCTCCCGCGTGTCTCCCGTCTGTCTCCCGTGTGTCTCCCGTCTGTCTCCCGCGTGTCTCCCGTCTGTCTCCCGCGTGTCTCCCGTCTGTCTCCCGCGTGTCTCCCGTCTGTCTCCCGCGTGTCTCCCGTCTGTCTCCCGCGTGTCTCCCGTCTGTCTCCCGTCTGTCTCCCGTGTGTCTCCCGTCTGTCTCCCGTGTGTCTCCCGTCTGTCTCCGGCGTGTCTCCCGTCTGCCTCCCGCGTGTCTCCCGTCTGTCTCCCGCGTGTCTCCCGTCTGTCTCCCGCGTGTCTCCCGTCTGTCTCCCGCGTGTCTCCCGTCTGTCTCCCGTCTGTCTCCCGCGTTTCTCCCGTCTGTCTCCCGCGTGTCTCCCGTCTGTCTCCCGTGTGTCTCCCGTCTGTCTCCCGCGTGTCTCCCGTCTGTCTCCCGCGTGTCTCCCGTCTGTCTCCCGCGTGTCTCCCGCCTGTCTCCCGCGTGTCTCCCGCCTGTCTCCCGCCTGTCTCCCGCGTGTCTCCCGCCGGTCTCCCGCGTGTCTCCCGTCTGTCTCCCGCGTGTCTCCCGTCTGTCTCCCGCGTGTCTCGCGTCTGTCTCCCGCGTGTCTCCCGTCTGTCTCCCGTGTGTCTCCCGTGTGTCTCCCGTCTGTCTCCCGTCTGTCTCCCGTGTGTCTCCCGTCTGTCTCCCGTGTGTCTCCCGTCTGTCTCCCGTGTGTCTCCCGTCTCTCTCCCGTTTGTCTCCCGTCTGTCTCCCGCGTGTCTCCCGTCTGTCTCCCGCGTGTCTCCCGTCTGTCTCCCGCGTGTCTCCCGTCTGTCTCCCGCGTGTCTCCCGTCTGTCTCCCGCGTGTCTCCCGCCTGCCTCCCGCCTGTCTCCCGCCTGTCTCCCGCGTGTCTCCAGCCTGTCTCCCGCGTGTCTCCCGCCTGTCTCCCGCGTGTCTCCCGCCGGTCTCCCGCGTGTCTCCCGTCTGTCTCCCGCGTGTCTCCCGTCTGTCTCCCGCGTGTCTCGCGTCTGTCTCCCGCGTGTCTCCCGTCTGTCTCCCGTGTGTCTCCCGTCTGTCTCCCGTGTGTCTCCCGTCTGTCTCCCGTGTGTCTCCCGTCTGTCTCCCGTGTGTCTCCCGTCTCTCTCCCGTTTGTCTCCCGTCTGTCTCCCGTGTGTCTCCCGTCTGTCTCCAGTGTGTCTCCCGTCTGTCTCCCGTGTGTCTCCCGTCTGTCTCCCGCGTGTCTCCCGTCTGTCTCCCGCGTGTCTCCCGTCTGTCTCCCGCGTGTCTCCCGTCTGTCTCCCGCGTGTCTCCCGTCTGTCTCCCGCGTGTATCCCGTCTGTCTCCCGCGTGTCTCCCGCCTGTCTCCCGCGTGTCTCCCGCCTGTCTCCCGGGTGTCTCCCGGCTGTCTCCCGCGTGTCTCCCGCCTGTCTCCCGCGTGTCTCCCGCCTGTCTCCCGCGTGTCTCCCGCCTGTCTCCCGCGTGTCTCCCGCCTGTCTCCCGCGTGTCTCCCGCCTGTCTCCCGCGTGTCTCCCGCCTGTCTCCCGCGTGTCTCCCGCCTGTCTCCCGCGTGTCTCCCGCCTGTCTCCCGCGTGTCTCCCGCCTGTCTCCCGCCTGTCTCCCGCGTGTCTCCCGCCTGTCTCCCGCGTGTCTCGCGTCTGTCTCCTGCGTGTCTCCCGTCTGTCTCCCGCGTGTCTCACGTCTGTCTCCCGCGTGTCTCCCGTCTGTCTCCAGCGTGTCTCCCGTCTGTCTCCCGCGTGTCTCCCATCTGTCTCCCGCGTGTCTCCCGCCTGTCTCCCGCGTGTCTCCCGCCTGTCTCCCGCGTGTCTCCCGCCTGTCTCCCGCGTGTCTCCCGCCTGTCTCCCGCGTGTCTCCCGCCTGTCTCCCGCGTGTCTCCCGCCTGTCTCCCGAGTGTCTCCCGCCTGTCTCCCGCGTGTCTCCCGCCTGTCTCCCGCGTGTCTCCCGCATGTCTCCCGCGTGTCTCCCGTCTGTCTCCCGCGTGTCTCCCGTCTGTCTCCCGCGTGTCTCCCGTCTGTCTTCCGCGTGTCTCCCGTCTGTCTCCCGTGTGTCTCCCGTCTGTCTCCCGTGTGTCTCCCGTCTGTCTCCCGTGTGTCTCCCGTCTGTCTCCCGTGTGTCTCCCGTCTGTCTCCCGCGTGTCTCCCGTCTGTCTCCCGTTTGTCTCCCGTCTGTCTCCCGCGTGTCTTCCGTCTGTCTCCCGCGTGTCTCCCGTCTGTCTCCCGCGTGTCTCCCGCCTGTCTCCCGCGTGTCTCCCGCCTGTCTCCCGCGTGTCTCCCGCCTGTCTCCCGCGTGTCTCCCGCCTGTCTCCCGCGTGTCTCCCTCCTGTCTCCCGCGTGTCTCCCGCCTGTCTCCCGCGTGTCTCCCGCCTGTCTCCCGCGTGTCTCCCGTCTGTCTCCCGCGTGTCTCCCGTCTGTCTCCCGCGTGTCTCCCGTCTGTCTCCCGCGTGTCTCCCGCCTGTCTCTTGCGTGTCTCCCGCCTGTCTCCCGCGTGTCTCCCGCCTGTCTCCCGCGTGTCTCCCGCCTGTCTCCCGCGTGTCTCCCGCCTGTCTCCCGCGTGTCTCCCGCCTGTCTCCCGCGTGTCTCCCGCCGGTTTCCAGCGTGTCTCCCGTCTGTCTCCCGCGTGTCTCCCGTCTGTCTCCCGCGTGTCTCGCGTCTGTCTCCCGCGTGTCTCCCGTCTGTCTCCCGCGTCTCTCCCGTCTGTCTCCCGCGTGTCTCCCGTCTGTCTTCCGCGTGTATCCCGTCTGTCTCCCGTGTGTCTCCCGTCTGTCTCCCGTGTGTCTCCCGTCTGTCTCCCGTGTGTCTCCCGTCTGTCTCCCGTGTGTCTCCCGTCTGTCTCCCGTGTGTCTCCCGTCTGTCTCCCGTGTGTCTCCCGTCTGTCTCCCGCGTGTCTCCCGTCTGTCTCCCGCGTGTCTCCCGTCTGTCTCCCGCGTGTCTCCCGTCTGTCTCCCGCGTGTCTCCCGTCTGTCTCCCGCGTGTCTCCCGTCTGTCTCCCGCGTGTCTCCCGTCTGTCTCCCGTGTGTCTCCCGTCTGTCTCCCGTGTGTCTCCCGTCTGTCTCCCGTGTGTCTCCCGTCTGTCTCCCGCGTGTCTCCCGTCTGTCTCCCGTTTGTCTCCCGTCTGTCTCCCGCGTGTCTCCCGTCTGTCTCCCGCGTGTCTCCCGTCTGTCTCCCGCGTGTCTCCCGCCTGTCTCCCGCGTGTCTCCCGCCTGTCTCCCGCGTGTCTCCCGCCTGTCTCCCGCGTGTCTCCCGCCTGTCTCCCGCGTGTCTCCCGCCTGTCTCCCGCGTGTCTCCCGCCTGTCTCCCGCGTGTCTCCCGCCTGTCTCCCGCGTGTCTCCCGTCTGTCTCTCGCGTGTCTCCCGTCTGTCTCCTGCGTGTCTCCCGTCTGTCTTCAGTGTGTCTCCCGTCTGTCTCCCGCGTGTCTCCCGCCTGTCTCCCGCGTGTCTCCCGCCTGTCTCCCGCGTGTCTCCCGCCTGTCTCCCGCGTGTCTCCCGCCTGTCTCCCGCGTGTCTCCCGCCTGTCTCCCGCGTGTCTCCCGCCTGTCTCCCGCGTGTCTCCCGCCTGTCTCCCGCGTGTCTCCCGCCTGTCTCCCGCCTGTCTCCCGCGTGTCTCCCGCCTGTCTCCCGCGTGTCTCGCGTCTGTCTCCTGCGTGTCTCCCGTCTGTCTCCCGCGTGTCTCACGTCTGTCTCCCGCGTGTCTCCCGTCTGTCTCCAGAGTGTCTCCCGTCTGTCTCCCGCGTGTCTCCCATCTGTCTCCCGCGTGTCTCCCGCCTGTCTCCCGCGTGTCTCCCGCCTGTCTCCCGCGTGTCTCCCGCCTGTCTCCCGCGTGTCTCCCGCCTGTCTCCCGCGTGTCTCCCGCCTGTCTCCCGCGTGTCTCCCGCCTGTCTCCCGCGTGTCTCCCGCCTGTCTCCCGCGTGTCTCCCGCCTGTCTCCCGCGTGTCTCCCGCCTGTCTCCCGCGTGTCTCCCGTCTGTCTCCCGCGTGTCTCCCGTCTGTCTCCCGCGTGTCTCCCGTCTGTCTCCCGCGTGTCTCCCGTCTGTCTCCCGTGTGTCTCCCGTCTGTCTCCCGTGTGTCTCCCGTCTGTCTCCCGTGTGTCTCCCGTCTGTCTCCCGTGTGTCTCCCGTCTGTCTCCCGTGTGTCTCCCGTCTGTCTCCCGCGTGTCTCCCGTCTGTCTCCCGCGTGTCTCCCGTCTGTCTCCCGCGTGTCTCCCGCCTGTCTCCCGCGTGTCTCCCGCCTGTCTCCCGCGTGTCTCCCGCCTGTCTCCCGCGTGTCTCCCGCCTGTCTCCCGCGTGTCTCCCGCCTGTCTCCCGCGTGTCTCCCGCCGGTTTCCAGCGTGTCTCCCGTCTGTCTCCCGCGTGTCTCCCGTCTGTCTCCCGCGTGTCTCGCGTCTGTCTCCCGCGTGTCTCCCGTCTGTCTCCCGCGTCTCTCCCGTCTGTCTCCCGCGTGTCTCCCGTCTGTCTCCCGTGTGTCTCCCGTCTGTCTCCCGTGTGTCTCCCGTCTGTCTCCCGTGTGTCTCCCGTCTGTCTCCCGTGTGTCTCCCGTCTGTCTCCCGTGTGTCTCCCGTCTGTCTCCCGTGTGTCTCCCGTCTGTCTCCCGCGTGTCTCCCGTCTGTCTCCCGCGTGTCTCCCGTCTGTCTCCCGCGTGTCTCCCGTCTGTCTCCCGCGTGTCCCCCATCTGTCTCCCGCGTGTCTCCCGTCTGTCTCCCGTGTGTCTCCCGTCTGTCTCCCGCGTGTCTCCCGTCTGTCTCCCGTTTGTCTCCCGTCTGTCTCCCGCGTGTCTCCCGTCTGTCTCCCGCGTGTCTCCCGCCTGTATCCCGCGTGTCTCCCGCCTGTCTCCCGCCTGTCTCCCGCGTGTCTCCCGCCGGTCTCCCGCGTGTCTCCCGTCTGTCTCCCGCGTGTCTCCCGTCTGTCTCCCGCGTGTCTCGCGTCTGTCTCCCGCGTGTCTCCAGTCTGTCTCCCGTGTGTCTCCCGTCTGTCTCCCGTGTGTCTCCCGTCTGTCTCCCGTGTGTCTCCCGTCTGTCTCCCGTGTGTCTCCCGTCTCTCTCCCGTTTGTCTCCCGTCTGTCTCCCGTGTGTCTCCCGTCTGTCTCCAGTGTGTCTCCCGTCTGTCTCCCGTGTGTCTCCCGTCTGTCTCCCGCGTGTCTCCCGTCTGTCTCCCGCGTGTCTCCCGTCTGTCTCCCGCGTGTCTCCCGCCTGTCTCCCGCGTGTCTCCCGCCTGTCTCCCGCGTGTCTCCCGCCTGTCTCCCGCGTGTCTCCCGCCTGTCTCCCGCGTGTCTCCCGCCTGTCTCCCGCGTGTCTCCCGCCTGTCTCCCGCGTGTCTCCCGCCTGTCTCCCGCCTGTCTCCCGCGTGTCTCCCGCCTGTCTCCCGCGTGTCTCGCGTCTGTCTCCTGCGTGTCTCCCGTCTGTCTCCCGCGTGTCTCACGTCTGTCTCCCGCGTGTCTCCCGTCTGTCTCCCGCGTGTCTCCCGTCTGTCTCCCGCGTGTCTCCCATCTGTCTCCCGCGTGTCTCCCGCCTGTCTCCCGCGTGTCTCCCGCCTGTCTCCCGCGTGTCTCCCGCCTGTCTCCCGCGTGTCTCCCGCCTGTCTCCCGCGTGTCTCCCGTCTGTCTCCCGCGTGTCTCCCGTCTGTCTTCCGCGTGTCTCCCGTCTGTCTCCCGTGTGTCTCCCGTCTGTCTCCCGTGTGTCTCCCCTCTGTCTCCCGTGTGTCTCCCGTCTGTCTCCCGTGTGTCTCCCGTCTGTCTCCCGTGTGTCTCCCGTCTGTCTCCCGCGTGTCTCCCGTCTGTCTCCCGCGTGTCTCCCGTCTGTCTCCCGCGTGTCTCCCGTCTGTCTCCCGCGTGTCTCCCGTCTGTCTCCCGCGTGTCTCCCGTCTGTCTCCCGCGTGTCTCCCGTCTGTCTCCCGCGTGTCTCCCGTCTGTCTCCCGTGTGTCTCCCGTCTGTCTCCCGTGTGTCTCCCGTCTGTCTCCCGTGTGTCTCCCGTCTGTCTCCCGCGTGTCTCCCGTCTGTCTCCCGTTTGTCTCCCGTCTGTCTCCCGCGTGTCTTCCGTCTGTCTCCCGCGTGTCTCCCGTCTGTCTCCCGCGTGTCTCCCGCCTGTCTCCCGCGTGTCTCCCGTCTGTCTCCCGCGTGTCTCCCGTCTGTCTCCCGCGTGTCTCCCGTCTGTCTCCCGCGTGTCTCCCGCCTGTCTCTTGCGTGTCTCCCGCCTGTCTCCCGCGTGTCTCCCGCCTGTCTCCCGCGTGTCTCCCGCCTGTCTCCCGCGTGTCTCCCGCCGGTTTCCAGCGTGTCTCCCGTCTGTCTCCCGCGTGTCTCCCGTCTGTCTCCCGCGTGTCTCGCGTCTGTCTCCCGCGTGTCTCCCGTCTGTCTCCCGCGTCTCTCCCGTCTGTCTCCCGCGTGTCTCCCGTCTGTCTTCCGCGTGTCTCCCGTCTGTCTCCCGTGTGTCTCCCGTCTGTCTCCCGTGTGTCTCCCGTCTGTCTCCCGTGTGTCTCCCGTCTGTCTCCCGTGTGTCTCCCGTCTGTCTCCCGTGTGTCTCCCGTCTGTCTCCCGTGTGTCTCCCGTCTGTCTCCCGTGTGTCTCCCGTCTGTCTCCCGCGTGTCTCCCGTCTGTCTCCCGCGTGTCTCCCGTCTGTCTCCCGCGTGTCTCCCGTCTGTCTCCCGCGTGTCTCCCGTCTGTCTCCCGCGTGTCTCCCGTCTGTCTCCCGTGTGTCTCCCGTCTGTCTCCCGTGTGTCTCCCGTCTGTCTCCCGTGTGTCTCCCGTCTGTCTCCCGCGTGTCTCCCGTCTGTCTCCCGTTTGTCTCCCGTCTGTCTCCCGCGTGTCTCCCGTCTGTCTCCCGCGTGTCTCCCGTCTGTCTCCCGCGTGTCTCCCGCCTGTCTCCCGCGTGTCTCCCGCCTGTCTCCCGCGTGTCTCCCGCCTGTCTCCCGCGTGTCTCCCGCCTGTCTCCCGCGTGTCTCCCGCCTGTCTCCCGCGTGTCTCCCGCCTGTCTCCCGCGTGTCTCCCGCCTGTCTCCCGCGTGTCTCCCGTCTGTCTCTCGCGTGTCTCCCGTCTGTCTCCTGCGTGTCTCCCGTCTGTCTTCAGTGTGTCTCCCGTCTGTCTCCCGCGTGTCTCCCGTCTGTCTCCCGTGTGTCTCCCGTCTGTCTCCCGTGTGTCTCCCGTCTGTCTCCCGCGTGTCTCCCGTCTGTCTCCCGCGTGTCTCCCGCCTGTCTCCCGCCTGTCTCCCGCCTGTCTCCCGCGTGTCTCCCGCCTGTCTCCCGCGTGTCTCCCGCCTGTCTCCCGCGTGTCTCCCGCCGGTCTCCCGCGTGTCTCCCGTCTGTCTCCCGTGTGTCTCCCGTCTGTCTCCCGCGTGTCTCGCGTCTGTCTCCCGCGTGTCTCCCGTCTGTCTCCCGTGTGTCTCCCGTCTGTCTCCCGCGTGTCTCCCGTCTGTCTCCCGCGTGTCTCCCGTCTGTCTCCCGCGTGTCTCCCGTCTGTCTCCCGCGTGTCTCCCGTCTGTCTCCCGCGTGTCTCCCGTCTGTCTCCCGTCTGTCTCCCGTGTGTCTCCCGTCTGTCTCCCGTGTGTCTCCCGTCTGTCTCCGGCGTGTCTCCCGTCTGCCTCCCGCGTGTCTCCCGTCTGTCTCCCGCGTGTCTCCCGTCTGTCTCCCGCGTGTCTCCCGTCTGTCTCCCGCGTGTCTCCCGTCTGTCTCCCGTCTGTCTCCCGCGTTTCTCCCGTCTGTCTCCCGCGTGTCTCCCGTCTGTCTCCCGTGTGTCTCCCGTCTGTCTCCCGCGTGTCTCCCGTCTGTCTCCCGCGTGTCTCCCGTCTGTCTCCCGCGTGTCTCCCGCCTGTCTCCCGCGTGTCTCCCGCCTGTCTCCCGCCTGTCTCCCGCGTGTCTCCCGCCGGTCTCCCGCGTGTCTCCCGTCTGTCTCCCGCGTGTCTCCCGTCTGTCTCCCGCGTGTCTCGCGTCTGTCTCCCGCGTGTCTCCCGTCTGTCTCCCGTGTGTCTCCCGTGTGTCTCCCGTCTGTCTCCCGTCTGTCTCCCGTGTGTCTCCCGTCTGTCTCCCGTGTGTCTCCCGTCTGTCTCCCGTGTGTCTCCCGTCTCTCTCCCGTTTGTCTCCCGTCTGTCTCCCGCGTGTCTCCCGTCTGTCTCCCGCGTGTCTCCCGTCTGTCTCCCGCGTGTCTCCCGTCTGTCTCCCGCGTGTCTCCCGTCTGTCTCCCGCGTGTCTCCCGCCTGCCTCCCGCCTGTCTCCCGCCTGTCTCCCGCGTGTCTCCAGCCTGTCTCCCGCGTGTCTCCCGCCTGTCTCCCGCGTGTCTCCCGCCGGTCTCCCGCGTGTCTCCCGTCTGTCTCCCGCGTGTCTCCCGTCTGTCTCCCGCGTGTCTCGCGTCTGTCTCCCGCGTGTCTCCCGTCTGTCTCCCGTGTGTCTCCCGTCTGTCTCCCGTGTGTCTCCCGTCTGTCTCCCGTGTGTCTCCCGTCTGTCTCCCGTGTGTCTCCCGTCTCTCTCCCGTTTGTCTCCCGTCTGTCTCCCGTGTGTCTCCCGTCTGTCTCCAGTGTGTCTCCCGTCTGTCTCCCGTGTGTCTCCCGTCTGTCTCCCGCGTGTCTCCCGTCTGTCTCCCGCGTGTCTCCCGTCTGTCTCCCGCGTGTCTCCCGTCTGTCTCCCGCGTGTCTCCCGTCTGTCTCCCGCGTGTCTCCCGTCTGTCTCCCGCGTGTATCCCGTCTGTCTCCCGCGTGTCTCCCGCCTGTCTCCCGCGTGTCTCCCGCCTGTCTCCCGGGTGTCTCCCGGCTGTCTCCCGCGTGTCTCCCGCCTGTCTCCCGCGTGTCTCCCGCCTGTCTCCCGCGTGTCTCCCGCCTGTCTCCCGCGTGTCTCCCGCCTGTCTCCCGCGTGTCTCCCGCCTGTCTCCCGCGTGTCTCCCGCCTGTCTCCCGCGTGTCTCCCGCCTGTCTCCCGCGTGTCTCCCGCCTGTCTCCCGCCTGTCTCCCGCGTGTCTCCCGCCTGTCTCCCGCGTGTCTCACGTCTGTCTCCCGCGTGTCTCCCGTCTGTCTCCAGCGTGTCTCCCGTCTGTCTCCCGCGTGTCTCCCATCTGTCTCCCGCGTGTCTCCCGCCTGTCTCCCGCGTGTCTCCCGCCTGTGTCCCGCGTGTCTCCCGCCTGTCTCCCGCGTGTCTCCCGCCTGTCTCCCGCGTGTCTCCCGCCTGTCTCCCGCGTGTCTCCCGCCTGTCTCCCGCGTGTCTCCCGCCTGTCTCCCGAGTGTCTCCCGCCTGTCTCCCGCGTGTCTCCCGCCTGTCTCCCGCGTGTCTCCCGCCTGTCTCCCGCGTGTCTCCCGTCTGTCTCCCGCGTGTCTCCCGTCTGTCTCCCGCGTGTCTCCCGTCTGTCTTCCGCGTGTCTCCCGTCTGTCTCCCGTGTGTCTCCCGTCTGTCTCCCGTGTGTCTCCCGTCTGTCTCCCGTGTGTCTCCCGTCTGTCTCCCGTGTGTCTCCCGTCTGTCTCCCGCGTGTCTCCCGTCTGTCTCCCGTTTGTCTCCCGTCTGTCTCCCGCGTGTCTTCCGTCTGTCTCCCGCGTGTCTCCCGTCTGTCTCCCGCGTGTCTCCCGCCTGTCTCCCGCGTGTCTCCCGCCTGTCTCCCGCGTGTCTCCCGCCTGTCTCCCGCGTGTCTCCCGCCTGTCTCCCGCGTGTCTCCCTCCTGTCTCCCGCGTGTCTCCCGCCTGTCTCCCGCGTGTCTCCCGCCTGTCTCCCGCGTGTCTCCCGTCTGTCTCCCGCGTGTCTCCCGTCTGTCTCCCGCGTGTCTCCCGTCTGTCTCCCGCGTGTCTCCCGCCTGTCTCTTGCGTGTCTCCCGCCTGTCTCCCGCGTGTCTCCCGCCTGTCTCCCGCGTGTCTCCCGCCTGTCTCCCGCGTGTCTCCCGCCTGTCTCCCGCGTGTCTCCCGCCTGTCTCCCGCGTGTCTCCCGCCGGTTTCCAGCGTGTCTCCCGTCTGTCTCCCGCGTGTCTCCCGTCTGTCTCCCGCGTGTCTCGCGTCTGTCTCCCGCGTGTCTCCCGTCTGTCTCCCGCGTCTCTCCCGTCTGTCTCCCGCGTGTCTCCCGTCTGTCTTCCGCGTGTATCCCGTCTGTCTCCCGTGTGTCTCCCGTCTGTCTCCCGTGTGTCTCCCGTCTGTCTCCCGTGTGTCTCCCGTCTGTCTCCCGTGTGTCTCCCGTCTGTCTCCCGTGTGTCTCCCGTCTGTCTCCCGTGTGTCTCCCGTCTGTCTCCCGCGTGTCTCCCGTCTGTCTCCCGCGTGTCTCCCGTCTGTCTCCCGCGTGTCTCCCGTCTGTCTCCCGCGTGTCTCCCGTCTGTCTCCCGCGTGTCTCCCGTCTGTCTCCCGCGTGTCTCCCGTCTGTCTCCCGTGTGTCTCCCGTCTGTCTCCCGTGTGTCTCCCGTCTGTCTCCCGTGTGTCTCCCGTCTGTCTCCCGCGTGTCTCCCGTCTGTCTCCCGTTTGTCTCCCGTCTGTCTCCCGCGTGTCTCCCGTCTGTCTCCCGCGTGTCTCCCGTCTGTCTCCCGCGTGTCTCCCGCCTGTCTCCCGCGTGTCTCCCGCCTGTCTCCCGCGTGTCTCCCGCCTGTCTCCCGCGTGTCTCCCGCCTGTCTCCCGCGTGTCTCCCGCCTGTCTCCCGCGTGTCTCCCGCCTGTCTCCCGCGTGTCTCCCGTCTGTCTCTCGCGTGTCTCCCGTCTGTCTCCTGCGTGTCTCCCGTCTGTCTTCAGTGTGTCTCCCGTCTGTCTCCCGCGTGTCTCCCGCCTGTCTCCCGCGTGTCTCCCGCCTGTCTCCCGCGTGTCTCCCGCCTGTCTCCCGCGTGTCTCCCGCCTGTCTCCCGCGTGTCTCCCGCCTGTCTCCCGCGTGTCTCCCGCCTGTCTCCCGCGTGTCTCCCGCCTGTCTCCCGCGTGTCTCCCGCCTGTCTCCCGCCTGTCTCCCGCGTGTCTCCCGCCTGTCTCCCGCGTGTCTCGCGTCTGTCTCCTGCGTGTCTCCCGTCTGTCTCCCGCGTGTCTCACGTCTGTCTCCCGCGTGTCTCCCGTCTGTCTCCAGAGTGTCTCCCGTCTGTCTCCCGCGTGTCTCCCATCTGTCTCCCGCGTGTCTCCCGCCTGTCTCCCGCGTGTCTCCCGCCTGTCTCCCGCGTGTCTCCCGCCTGTCTCCCGCGTGTCTCCCGCCTGTCTCCTGCGTGTCTCCCGCCTGTCTCCCGCGTGTCTCCCGCCTGTCTCCCGCGTGTCTCCCGCCTGTCTCCCGCGTGTCTCCCGCCTGTCTCCCGCGTGTCTCCCGCCTGTCTCCCGCGTGTCTCCCGTCTGTCTCCCGCGTGTCTCCCGTCTGTCTCCCGCGTGTCTCCCGTCTGTCTTCCGCGTGTCTCCCGTCTGTCTCCCGTGTGTCTCCCGTCTGTCTCCCGTGTGTCTCCCGTCTGTCTCCCGTGTGTCTCCCGTCTGTCTCCCGTGTGTCTCCCGTCTGTCTCCCGTGTGTCTCCCGTCTGTCTCCCGCGTGTCTCCCGTCTGTCTCCCGCGTGTCTCCCGTCTGTCTCCCGCGTGTCTCCCGCCTGTCTCCCGCGTGTCTCCCGCCTGTCTCCCGCGTGTCTCCCGCCTGTCTCCCGCGTGTCTCCCGCCTGTCTCCCGCGTGTCTCCCGCCTGTCTCCCGCGTGTCTCCCGCCGGTTTCCAGCGTGTCTCCCGTCTGTCTCCCGCGTGTCTCCCGTCTGTCTCCCGCGTGTCTCGCGTCTGTCTCCCGCGTGTCTCCCGTCTGTCTCCCGCGTCTCTCCCGTCTGTCTCCCGCGTGTCTCCCGTCTGTCTCCCGTGTGTCTCCCGTCTGTCTCCCGTGTGTCTCCCGTCTGTCTCCCGTGTGTCTCCCGTCTGTCTCCCGTGTGTCTCCCGTCTGTCTCCCGTGTGTCTCCCGTCTGTCTCCCGCGTGTCTCCCGTCTGTCTCCCGCGTGTCTCCCGTCTGTCTCCCGCGTGTCTCCCGTCTGTCTCCCGCGTGTCCCCCATCTGTCTCCCGCGTGTCTCCCGTCTGTCTCCCGTGTGTCTCCCGTCTGTCTCCCGCGTGTCTCCCGTCTGTCTCCCGTTTGTCTCCCGTCTGTCTCCCGCGTGTCTCCCGTCTGTCTCCCGCGTGTCTCCCGTCTGTCTCCCGCATGTCTCCCGCCTGTCTCCCGCGTGTCTCCCGCCTGTCTCCCGCGTGTCTCCCGCCTGTCTCCCGCGTGTCTCCCGCCTGTCTCCCGCGTGTCTCCCGCCTGTCTCCCGCGTGTCTCCCGCCTGTCTCCCGCGTGTCTCCCGCCTGTCTCCCGCGTGTCTCCCGTCTGTCTCTCGCGTGTCTCCCGTCTGTCTCCTGCGTGTCTCCCGTCTGTCTTCAGTGTGTCTCCCGTCTGTCTCCCGCGTGTCTCCCGTCTGTCTCCCGTGTGTCTCCCGTCTGTCTCCCGCGTGTCTCCCGTCTGTCTCCCGTGTGTCTCCCGCCTGTCTCCCGCGTGTCTCCCGTCTGTCTCCCGCGTGTCTCCCGTCTGTCTCCCGCGTGTCTCCCGTCTGTCTCCCGCGTGTCTCCCGTCTGTCTCCCGCGTGTTTCCCGTCTGTCTCCCGCGTGTCTCCCGTCTGTCTCCCGCGTGTCTCCCGTCTGTCTCCCGCGTGTCTCCCGTCTGTCTCCCGCGTGTCTCCCGTCTGTCTCCCGCGTGTCTCCCGTCTGTCTCCCGCGTGTCTCCCGTCTGTCTCCCGCGTGTCTCCCGTCTGTCTCCCGCGTGTCTCCCGTCTGTCTCCCGCGTGTCTCCCGTCTGTCTCCCGCGTGTCTCCCGTCTGTCTCCCGCGTGTCTCCCGCCTGCCTCCCGCCTGTCTCCCGCCTGTCTCCCGCGTGTCTCCCGCCTGTCTCCCGCGTGTCTCCCGCCTGTCTCCCGCGTGTCTCCCGCCGGTCTCCCGCGTGTCTCCCGTCTGTCTCCCGCGTGTCTCCCGTCTGTCTCCCGCGTGTCTCGCGTCTGTCTCCCGCGTGTCTCCCGTCTGTCTCCCGTGTGTCTCCCGTCTGTCTCCCGTGTGTCTCCCGTCTGTCTCCCGTGTGTCTCCCGTCTGTCTCCCGTGTGTCTCCCGTCTCTCTCCCGTTTGTCTCCCGTCTGTCTCCCGTGTGTCTCCCGTCTGTCTCCAGTGTGTCTCCCGTCTGTCTCCCGTGTGTCTCCCGTCTGTCTCCCGCGTGTCTCCCGTCTGTCTCCCGCGTGTCTCCCGTCTGTCTCCCGCGTGTCTCCCGTCTGTCTCCCGCGTGTCTCCCGTCTGTCTCCCGCGTGTCTCCCGTCTGTCTCCCGCGTGTCTCCCGTCTGTCTCCCGCGTGTCTCCCGCCTGTCTCCCGCGTGTCTCCCGCCTGTCTCCCGGGTGTCTCCCGGCTGTCTCCCGCGTGTCTCCCGCCTGTCTCCCGCGTGTCTCCCGCCTGTCTCCCGCGTGTCTCCCGCCTGTCTCCCGCGTGTCTCCCGCCTGTCTCCCGCGTGTCTCCCGCCTGTCTCCCGCGTGTCTCCCGCCTGTCTCCCGCGTGTCTCCCGCCTGTCTCCCGCGTGTCTCCCGCCTGTCTCCCGCCTGTCTCCCGCCTGCCTCCCGCCTGTCTCCCGCGTGTCTCCCGCCTGTCTCCCGCGTGTCTCGCGTCTGTCTCCTGCGTGTCTCCCGTCTGTCTCCCGCGTGTCTCACGTCTGTCTCCCGCGTGTCTCCCGTCTGTCTCCCGCGTGTCTCCCGTCTGTCTCCCGCGTGTCTCCCATCTGTCTCCCGCGTGTCTCCCGCCTGTCTCCCGCGTGTCTCCCGCCTGTCTCCCGCGTGTCTCCCGCCTGTCTCCCGCGTGTCTCCCGCCTGTCTCCCGCGTGTCTCCCGTCTGTCTCCCGCGTGTCTCCCGCCTGTCTCCCGCGTGTCTCCCGCCTGTCTCCCGCGTGTCTCCCGCCTGTCTCCCGCGTGTCTCCCGCCTGTCTACCGCCTGTCTCCCGCGTGTCTCCCGCCTGTCTCCCGCGTGTCTCGCGTCTGTCTCCTGCGTGTCTCCCGTCTGTCTCCCGCGTGTCTCACGTCTGTCTCCCGCGTGTCTCCCGTCTGTCTCCAGCGTGTCTCCCGTCTGTCTCCCGCGTGTCTCCCATCTGTCTCCCGCGTGTCTCCCGCCTGTCTCCCGCGTGTCTCCCGCCTGTCTCCCGCGTGTCTCCCGCCTGTCTCCCGCGTGTCTCCCGCCTGTCTCCCGCGTGTCTCCCGCCTGTCTCCCGCGTGTCTCCCGCCTGTCTCCCGCGTGTCTCCCGCCTGTCTCCCGAGTGTCTCCCGCCTGTCTCCCGCGTGTCTCCCGCCTGTCTCCCGCGTGTCTCCCGCCTGTCTCCCGCGTGTCTCCCGTCTGTCTCCCGCGTGTCTCCCGTCTGTCTCCCGCGTGTCTCCCGTCTGTCTTCCGCGTGTCTCCCGTCTGTCTCCCGTGTGTCTCCCGTCTGTCTCCCGTGTGTCTCCCGTCTGTCTCCCGTGTGTCTCCCGTCTGTCTCCCGTGTGTCTCCCGTCTGTCTCCCGCGTGTCTCCCGTCTGTCTCCCGTTTGTCTCCCGTCTGTCTCCCGCGTGTCTTCCGTCTGTCTCCCGCGTGTCTCCCGTCTGTCTCCCGCGTGTCTCCCGCCTGTCTCCCGCGTGTCTCCCGCCTGTCTCCCGCGTGTCTCCCGCCTGTCTCCCGCGTGTCTCCCGCCTGTCTCCCGCGTGTCTCCCTCCTGTCTCCCGCGTGTCTCCCGCCTGTCTCCCGCGTGTCTCCCGCCTGTCTCCCGCGTGTCTCCCGCCTGTCTCCCGCGTGTCTCCCGCCTGTCTCCCGCGTGTCTCCCGCCGGTTTCCAGCGTGTCTCCCGTCTGTCTCCCGCGTGTCTCCCGTCTGTCTCCCGCGTGTCTCGCGTCTGTCTCCCGCGTGTCTCCCGTCTGTCTCCCGCGTCTCTCCCGTCTGTCTCCCGCGTGTCTCCCGTCTGTCTTCCGCGTGTCTCCCGTCTGTCTCCCGTGTGTCTCCCGTCTGTCTCCCGTGTGTCTCCCGTCTGTCTCCCGTGTGTCTCCCGTCTGTCTCCCGTGTGTCTCCCGTCTGTCTCCCGTGTGTCTCCCGTCTGTCTCCCGTGTGTCTCCCGTCTGTCTCCCGTGTGTCTCCCGTCTGTCTCCCGCGTGTCTCCCGTCTGTCTCCCGCGTGTCTCCCGTCTGTCTCCCGCGTGTCTCCCGTCTGTCTCCCGCGTGTCTCCCGTCTGTCTCCCGCGTGTCTCCCGTCTGTCTCCCGTGTGTCTCCCGTCTGTCTCCCGTGTGTCTCCCGTCTGTCTCCCGTGTGTCTCCCGTCTGTCTCCCGCGTGTCTCCCGTCTGTCTCCCGTTTGTCTCCCGTCTGTCTCCCGCGTGTCTCCCGTCTGTCTCCCGCGTGTCTCCCGTCTGTCTCCCGCGTGTCTCCCGCCTGTCTCCCGCGTGTCTCCCGCCTGTCTCCCGCGTGTCTCCCGCCTGTCTCCCGCGTGTCTCCCGCCTGTCTCCCGCGTGTCTCCCGCCTGTCTCCCGCGTGTCTCCCGCCTGTCTCCCGCGTGTCTCCCGCCTGTCTCCCGCGTGTCTCCCGTCTGTCTCTCGCGTGTCTCCCGTCTGTCTCCTGCGTGTCTCCCGTCTGTCTTCAGTGTGTCTCCCGTCTGTCTCCCGCGTGTCTCCCGTCTGTCTCCCGTGTGTCTCCCGTCTGTCTCCCGTGTGTCTCCCGTCTGTCTCCCGCGTGTCTCCCGTCTGTCTCCCGCGTGTCTCCCGCCTGTCTCCCGCCTGTCTCCCGCCTGTCTCCCGCGTGTCTCCCGCCTGTCTCCCGCGTGTCTCCCGCCTGTCTCCCGCGTGTCTCCCGCCGGTCTCCCGCGTGTCTCCCGTCTGTCTCCCGTGTGTCTCCCGTCTGTCTCCCGCGTGTCTCGCGTCTGTCTCCCGCGTGTCTCCCGTCTGTCTCCCGTGTGTCTCCCGTCTGTCTCCCGCGTGTCTCCCGTCTGTCTCCCGCGTGTCTCCCGTCTGTCTCCCGCGTGTCTCCCGTCTGTCTCCCGCGTGTCTCCCGTCTGTCTCCCGCGTGTCTCCCGTCTGTCTCCCGTCTGTCTCCCGTGTGTCTCCCGTCTGTCTCCCGTGTGTCTCCCGTCTGTCTCCGGCGTGTCTCCCGTCTGCCTCCCGCGTGTCTCCCGTCTGTCTCCCGCGTGTCTCCCGTCTGTCTCCCGCGTGTCTCCCGTCTGTCTCCCGCGTGTCTCCCGTCTGTCTCCCGTCTGTCTCCCGCGTTTCTCCCGTCTGTCTCCCGCGTGTCTCCCGTCTGTCTCCCGTGTGTCTCCCGTCTGTCTCCCGCGTGTCTCCCGTCTGTCTCCCGCGTGTCTCCCGTCTGTCTCCCGCGTGTCTCCCGCCTGTCTCCCGCGTGTCTCCCGCCTGTCTCCCGCCTGTCTCCCGCGTGTCTCCCGCCGGTCTCCCGCGTGTCTCCCGTCTGTCTCCCGCGTGTCTCCCGTCTGTCTCCCGCGTGTCTCGCGTCTGTCTCCCGCGTGTCTCCCGTCTGTCTCCCGTGTGTCTCCCGTGTGTCTCCCGTCTGTCTCCCGTCTGTCTCCCGTGTGTCTCCCGTCTGTCTCCCGTGTGTCTCCCGTCTGTCTCCCGTGTGTCTCCCGTCTCTCTCCCGTTTGTCTCCCGTCTGTCTCCCGCGTGTCTCCCGTCTGTCTCCCGCGTGTCTCCCGTCTGTCTCCCGCGTGTCTCCCGTCTGTCTCCCGCGTGTCTCCCGTCTGTCTCCCGCGTGTCTCCCGCCTGCCTCCCGCCTGTCTCCCGCCTGTCTCCCGCGTGTCTCCAGCCTGTCTCCCGCGTGTCTCCCGCCTGTCTCCCGCGTGTCTCCCGCCGGTCTCCCGCGTGTCTCCCGTCTGTCTCCCGCGTGTCTCCCGTCTGTCTCCCGCGTGTCTCGCGTCTGTCTCCCGCGTGTCTCCCGTCTGTCTCCCGTGTGTCTCCCGTCTGTCTCCCGTGTGTCTCCCGTCTGTCTCCCGTGTGTCTCCCGTCTGTCTCCCGTGTGTCTCCCGTCTCTCTCCCGTTTGTCTCCCGTCTGTCTCCCGTGTGTCTCCCGTCTGTCTCCAGTGTGTCTCCCGTCTGTCTCCCGTGTGTCTCCCGTCTGTCTCCCGCGTGTCTCCCGTCTGTCTCCCGCGTGTCTCCCGTCTGTCTCCCGCGTGTCTCCCGTCTGTCTCCCGCGTGTCTCCCGTCTGTCTCCCGCGTGTCTCCCGTCTGTCTCCCGCGTGTATCCCGTCTGTCTCCCGCGTGTCTCCCGCCTGTCTCCCGCGTGTCTCCCGCCTGTCTCCCGGGTGTCTCCCGGCTGTCTCCCGCGTGTCTCCCGCCTGTCTCCCGCGTGTCTCCCGCCTGTCTCCCGCGTGTCTCCCGCCTGTCTCCCGCGTGTCTCCCGCCTGTCTCCCGCGTGTCTCCCGCCTGTCTCCCGCGTGTCTCCCGCCTGTCTCCCGCGTGTCTCCCGCCTGTCTCCCGCGTGTCTCCCGCCTGTCTCCCGCCTGTCTCCCGCGTGTCTCCCGCCTGTCTCCCGCGTGTCTCACGTCTGTCTCCCGCGTGTCTCCCGTCTGTCTCCAGCGTGTCTCCCGTCTGTCTCCCGCGTGTCTCCCATCTGTCTCCCGCGTGTCTCCCGCCTGTCTCCCGCGTGTCTCCCGCCTGTGTCCCGCGTGTCTCCCGCCTGTCTCCCGCGTGTCTCCCGCCTGTCTCCCGCGTGTCTCCCGCCTGTCTCCCGCGTGTCTCCCGCCTGTCTCCCGCGTGTCTCCCGCCTGTCTCCCGAGTGTCTCCCGCCTGTCTCCCGCGTGTCTCCCGCCTGTCTCCCGCGTGTCTCCCGCCTGTCTCCCGCGTGTCTCCCGTCTGTCTCCCGCGTGTCTCCCGTCTGTCTCCCGCGTGTCTCCCGTCTGTCTTCCGCGTGTCTCCCGTCTGTCTCCCGTGTGTCTCCCGTCTGTCTCCCGTGTGTCTCCCGTCTGTCTCCCGTGTGTCTCCCGTCTGTCTCCCGTGTGTCTCCCGTCTGTCTCCCGCGTGTCTCCCGTCTGTCTCCCGTTTGTCTCCCGTCTGTCTCCCGCGTGTCTTCCGTCTGTCTCCCGCGTGTCTCCCGTCTGTCTCCCGCGTGTCTCCCGCCTGTCTCCCGCGTGTCTCCCGCCTGTCTCCCGCGTGTCTCCCGCCTGTCTCCCGCGTGTCTCCCGCCTGTCTCCCGCGTGTCTCCCTCCTGTCTCCCGCGTGTCTCCCGCCTGTCTCCCGCGTGTCTCCCGCCTGTCTCCCGCGTGTCTCCCGTCTGTCTCCCGCGTGTCTCCCGTCTGTCTCCCGCGTGTCTCCCGTCTGTCTCCCGCGTGTCTCCCGCCTGTCTCTTGCGTGTCTCCCGCCTGTCTCCCGCGTGTCTCCCGCCTGTCTCCCGCGTGTCTCCCGCCTGTCTCCCGCGTGTCTCCCGCCTGTCTCCCGCGTGTCTCCCGCCTGTCTCCCGCGTGTCTCCCGCCGGTTTCCAGCGTGTCTCCCGTCTGTCTCCCGCGTGTCTCCCGTCTGTCTCCCGCGTGTCTCGCGTCTGTCTCCCGCGTGTCTCCCGTCTGTCTCCCGCGTCTCTCCCGTCTGTCTCCCGCGTGTCTCCCGTCTGTCTTCCGCGTGTATCCCGTCTGTCTCCCGTGTGTCTCCCGTCTGTCTCCCGTGTGTCTCCCGTCTGTCTCCCGTGTGTCTCCCGTCTGTCTCCCGTGTGTCTCCCGTCTGTCTCCCGTGTGTCTCCCGTCTGTCTCCCGTGTGTCTCCCGTCTGTCTCCCGCGTGTCTCCCGTCTGTCTCCCGCGTGTCTCCCGTCTGTCTCCCGCGTGTCTCCCGTCTGTCTCCCGCGTGTCTCCCGTCTGTCTCCCGCGTGTCTCCCGTCTGTCTCCCGCGTGTCTCCCGTCTGTCTCCCGTGTGTCTCCCGTCTGTCTCCCGTGTGTCTCCCGTCTGTCTCCCGTGTGTCTCCCGTCTGTCTCCCGCGTGTCTCCCGTCTGTCTCCCGTTTGTCTCCCGTCTGTCTCCCGCGTGTCTCCCGTCTGTCTCCCGCGTGTCTCCCGTCTGTCTCCCGCGTGTCTCCCGCCTGTCTCCCGCGTGTCTCCCGCCTGTCTCCCGCGTGTCTCCCGCCTGTCTCCCGCGTGTCTCCCGCCTGTCTCCCGCGTGTCTCCCGCCTGTCTCCCGCGTGTCTCCCGCCTGTCTCCCGCGTGTCTCCCGCCTGTCTCCCGCGTGTCTCCCGTCTGTCTCTCGCGTGTCTCCCGTCTGTCTCCTGCGTGTCTCCCGTCTGTCTTCAGTGTGTCTCCCGTCTGTCTCCCGCGTGTCTCCCGCCTGTCTCCCGCGTGTCTCCCGCCTGTCTCCCGCGTGTCTCCCGCCTGTCTCCCGCGTGTCTCCCGCCTGTCTCCCGCGTGTCTCCCGCCTGTCTCCCGCGTGTCTCCCGCCTGTCTCCCGCGTGTCTCCCGCCTGTCTCCCGCGTGTCTCCCGCCTGTCTCCCGCCTGTCTCCCGCGTGTCTCCCGCCTGTCTCCCGCGTGTCTCGCGTCTGTCTCCTGCGTGTCTCCCGTCTGTCTCCCGCGTGTCTCACGTCTGTCTCCCGCGTGTCTCCCGTCTGTCTCCAGAGTGTCTCCCGTCTGTCTCCCGCGTGTCTCCCATCTGTCTCCCGCGTGTCTCCCGCCTGTCTCCCGCGTGTCTCCCGCCTGTCTCCCGCGTGTCTCCCGCCTGTCTCCCGCGTGTCTCCCGCCTGTCTCCCGCGTGTCTCCCGCCTGTCTCCCGCGTGTCTCCCGCCTGTCTCCCGCGTGTCTCCCGCCTGTCTCCCGCGTGTCTCCCGCCTGTCTCCCGCGTGTCTCCCGCCTGTCTCCCGCGTGTCTCCCGTCTGTCTCCCGCGTGTCTCCCGTCTGTCTCCCGCGTGTCTCCCGTCTGTCTTCCGCGTGTCTCCCGTCTGTCTCCCGTGTGTCTCCCGTCTGTCTCCCGTGTGTCTCCCGTCTGTCTCCCGTGTGTCTCCCGTCTGTCTCCCGTGTGTCTCCCGTCTGTCTCCCGTGTGTCTCCCGTCTGTCTCCCGCGTGTCTCCCGCCTGTCTCCCGCGTGTCTCCCGCCTGTCTCCCGCGTGTCTCCCGCCTGTCTCCCGCGTGTCTCCCGCCTGTCTCCCGAGTGTCTCCCGCCTGTCTCCCGCGTGTCTCCCGCCTGTCTCCCGCGTGTCTCCCGCATGTCTCCCGCGTGTCTCCCGTCTGTCTCCCGCGTGTCTCCCGTCTGTCTCCCGCGTGTCTCCCGTCTGTCTTCCGCGTGTCTCCCGTCTGTCTCCCGTGTGTCTCCCGTCTGTCTCCCGTGTGTCTCCCGTCTGTCTCCCGTGTGTCTCCCGTCTGTCTCCCGTGTGTCTCCCGTCTGTCTCCCGCGTGTCTCCCGTCTGTCTCCCGTTTGTCTCCCGTCTGTCTCCCGCGTGTCTTCCGTCTGTCTCCCGCGTGTCTCCCGTCTGTCTCCCGCGTGTCTCCCGCCTGTCTCCCGCGTGTCTCCCGCCTGTCTCCCGCGTGTCTCCCGCCTGTCTCCCGCGTGTCTCCCGCCTGTCTCCCGCGTGTCTCCCTCCTGTCTCCCGCGTGTCTCCCGCCTGTCTCCCGCGTGTCTCCCGCCTGTCTCCCGCGTGTCTCCCGTCTGTCTCCCGCGTGTCTCCCGTCTGTCTCCCGCGTGTCTCCCGTCTGTCTCCCGCGTGTCTCCCGCCTGTCTCTTGCGTGTCTCCCGCCTGTCTCCCGCGTGTCTCCCGCCTGTCTCCCGCGTGTCTCCCGCCTGTCTCCCGCGTGTCTCCCGCCTGTCTCCCGCGTGTCTCCCGCCTGTCTCCCGCGTGTCTCCCGCCGGTTTCCAGCGTGTCTCCCGTCTGTCTCCCGCGTGTCTCCCGTCTGTCTCCCGCGTGTCTCGCGTCTGTCTCCCGCGTGTCTCCCGTCTGTCTCCCGCGTCTCTCCCGTCTGTCTCCCGCGTGTCTCCCGTCTGTCTTCCGCGTGTATCCCGTCTGTCTCCCGTGTGTCTCCCGTCTGTCTCCCGTGTGTCTCCCGTCTGTCTCCCGTGTGTCTCCCGTCTGTCTCCCGTGTGTCTCCCGTCTGTCTCCCGTGTGTCTCCCGTCTGTCTCCCGTGTGTCTCCCGTCTGTCTCCCGCGTGTCTCCCGTCTGTCTCCCGCGTGTCTCCCGTCTGTCTCCCGCGTGTCTCCCGTCTGTCTCCCGCGTGTCTCCCGTCTGTCTCCCGCGTGTCTCCCGTCTGTCTCCCGCGTGTCTCCCGTCTGTCTCCCGTGTGTCTCCCGTCTGTCTCCCGTGTGTCTCCCGTCTGTCTCCCGTGTGTCTCCCGTCTGTCTCCCGCGTGTCTCCCGTCTGTCTCCCGTTTGTCTCCCGTCTGTCTCCCGCGTGTCTCCCGTCTGTCTCCCGCGTGTCTCCCGTCTGTCTCCCGCGTGTCTCCCGCCTGTCTCCCGCGTGTCTCCCGCCTGTCTCCCGCGTGTCTCCCGCCTGTCTCCCGCGTGTCTCCCGCCTGTCTCCCGCGTGTCTCCCGCCTGTCTCCCGCGTGTCTCCCGCCTGTCTCCCGCGTGTCTCCCGCCTGTCTCCCGCGTGTCTCCCGTCTGTCTCTCGCGTGTCTCCCGTCTGTCTCCTGCGTGTCTCCCGTCTGTCTTCAGTGTGTCTCCCGTCTGTCTCCCGCGTGTCTCCCGCCTGTCTCCCGCGTGTCTCCCGCCTGTCTCCCGCGTGTCTCCCGCCTGTCTCCCGCGTGTCTCCCGCCTGTCTCCCGCGTGTCTCCCGCCTGTCTCCCGCGTGTCTCCCGCCTGTCTCCCGCGTGTCTCCCGCCTGTCTCCCGCGTGTCTCCCGCCTGTCTCCCGCCTGTCTCCCGCGTGTCTCCCGCCTGTCTCCCGCGTGTCTCGCGTCTGTCTCCTGCGTGTCTCCCGTCTGTCTCCCGCGTGTCTCACGTCTGTCTCCCGCGTGTCTCCCGTCTGTCTCCAGAGTGTCTCCCGTCTGTCTCCCGCGTGTCTCCCATCTGTCTCCCGCGTGTCTCCCGCCTGTCTCCCGCGTGTCTCCCGCCTGTCTCCCGCGTGTCTCCCGCCTGTCTCCCGCGTGTCTCCCGCCTGTCTCCCGCGTGTCTCCCGCCTGTCTCCCGCGTGTCTCCCGCCTGTCTCCCGCGTGTCTCCCGCCTGTCTCCCGCGTGTCTCCCGCCTGTCTCCCGCGTGTCTCCCGCCTGTCTCCCGCGTGTCTCCCGTCTGTCTCCCGCGTGTCTCCCGTCTGTCTCCCGCGTGTCTCCCGTCTGTCTCCCGCGTGTCTCCCGTCTGTCTCCCGTGTGTCTCCCGTCTGTCTCCCGTGTGTCTCCCGTCTGTCTCCCGTGTGTCTCCCGTCTGTCTCCCGCGTGTCTCCCGTCTGTCTCCCGTGTGTCTCCCGTCTGTCTCCCGCGTGTCTCCCGTCTGTCTCCCGCGTGTCTCCCGTCTGTCTCCCGCGTGTCTCCCGCCTGTCTCCCGCGTGTCTCCCGCCTGTCTCCCGCGTGTCTCCCGCCTGTCTCCCGCGTGTCTCCCGCCTGTCTCCCGCGTGTCTCCCGCCTGTCTCCCGCGTGTCTCCCGCCGGTTTCCAGCGTGTCTCCCGTCTGTCTCCCGCGTGTCTCCCGTCTGTCTCCCGCGTGTCTCGCGTCTGTCTCCCGCGTGTCTCCCGTCTGTCTCCCGCGTCTCTCCCGTCTGTCTCCCGCGTGTCTCCCGTCTGTCTCCCGTGTGTCTCCCGTCTGTCTCCCGTGTGTCTCCCGTCTGTCTCCCGTGTGTCTCCCGTCTGTCTCCCGTGTGTCTCCCGTCTGTCTCCCGTGTGTCTCCCGTCTGTCTCCCGTGTGTCTCCCGTCTGTCTCCCGCGTGTCTCCCGTCTGTCTCCCGCGTGTCTCCCGTCTGTCTCCCGCGTGTCTCCCGTCTGTCTCCCGCGTGTCCCCCATCTGTCTCCCGCGTGTCTCCCGTCTGTCTCCCGTGTGTCTCCCGTCTGTCTCCCGCGTGTCTCCCGTCTGTCTCCCGTTTGTCTCCCGTCTGTCTCCCGCGTGTCTCCCGTCTGTCTCCCGCGTGTCTCCCGCCTGTATCCCGCGTGTCTCCCGCCTGTCTCCCGCCTGTCTCCCGCGTGTCTCCCGCCGGTCTCCCGCGTGTCTCCCGTCTGTCTCCCGCGTGTCTCCCGTCTGTCTCCCGCGTGTCTCGCGTCTGTCTCCCGCGTGTCTCCAGTCTGTCTCCCGTGTGTCTCCCGTCTGTCTCCCGTGTGTCTCCCGTCTGTCTCCCGTGTGTCTCCCGTCTGTCTCCCGTGTGTCTCCCGTCTCTCTCCCGTTTGTCTCCCGTCTGTCTCCCGTGTGTCTCCCGTCTGTCTCCAGTGTGTCTCCCGTCTGTCTCCCGTGTGTCTCCCGTCTGTCTCCCGCGTGTCTCCCGTCTGTCTCTCGCGTGTCTCCCGTCTGTCTCCTGCGTGTCTCCCGTCTGTCTTCAGTGTGTCTCCCGTCTGTCTCCCGCGTGTCTCCCGCCTGTCTCCCGCGTGTCTCCCGCCGGTTTCCAGCGTGTCTCCCGTCTGTCTCCCGCGTGTCTCCCGTCTGTCTCCCGCGTGTCTCGCGTCTGTCTCCCGCGTGTCTCCCGTCTGTCTCCCGCGTCTCTCCCGTCTGTCTCCCGCGTGTCTCCCGTCTGTCTCCCGTGTGTCTCCCGTCTGTCTCCCGTGTGTCTCCCGTCTGTCTCCCGTGTGTCTCCCGTCTGTCTCCCGTGTGTCTCCCGTCTGTCTCCCGTGTGTCTCCCGTCTGTCTCCCGTGTGTCTCCCGTCTGTCTCCCGCGTGTCTCCCGTCTGTCTCCCGCGTGTCTCCCGTCTGTCTCCCGCGTGTCTCCCGTCTGTCTCCCGCGTGTCCCCCATCTGTCTCCCGCGTGTCTCCCGTCTGTCTCCCGTGTGTCTCCCGTCTGTCTCCCGCGTGTCTCCCGTCTGTCTCCCGTTTGTCTCCCGTCTGTCTCCCGCGTGTCTCCCGTCTGTCTCCCGCGTGTCTCCCGCCTGTATCCCGCGTGTCTCCCGCCTGTCTCCCGCCTGTCTCCCGCGTGTCTCCCGCCGGTCTCCCGCGTGTCTCCCGTCTGTCTCCCGCGTGTCTCCCGTCTGTCTCCCGCGTGTCTCGCGTCTGTCTCCCGCGTGTCTCCAGTCTGTCTCCCGTGTGTCTCCCGTCTGTCTCCCGTGTGTCTCCCGTCTGTCTCCCGTGTGTCTCCCGTCTGTCTCCCGTGTGTCTCCCGTCTCTCTCCCGTTTGTCTCCCGTCTGTCTCCCGTGTGTCTCCCGTCTGTCTCCAGTGTGTCTCCCGTCTGTCTCCCGTGTGTCTCCCGTCTGTCTCCCGCGTGTCTCCCGTCTGTCTCCCGCGTGTCTCCCGTCTGTCTCCCGCGTGTCTCCCGCCTGTCTCCCGCGTGTCTCCCGCCTGTCTCCCGCGTGTCTCCCGCCTGTCTCCCGCGTGTCTCCCGCCTGTCTCCCGCGTGTCTCCCGCCTGTCTCCCGCGTGTCTCCCGCCTGTCTCCCGCGTGTCTCCCGCCTGTCTCCCGCCTGTCTCCCGCGTGTCTCCCGCCTGTCTCCCGCGTGTCTCGCGTCTGTCTCCTGCGTGTCTCCCGTCTGTCTCCCCGCGTGTCTCACGTCTGTCTCCCGCGTGTCTCCCGTCTGTCTCCCGCGTGTCTCCCGTCTGTCTCCCGCGTGTCTCCCATCTGTCTCCCGCGTGTCTCCCGCCTGTCTCCCGCGTGTCTCCCGCCTGTCTCCCGCGTGTCTCCCGCCTGTCTCCCGCGTGTCTCCCGCCTGTCTCCCGCGTGTCTCCCGTCTGTCTCCCGCGTGTCTCCCGTCTGTCTTCCGCGTGTCTCCCGTCTGTCTCCCGTGTGTCTCCCGTCTGTCTCCCGTGTGTCTCCCCTCTGTCTCCGTGTGTCTCCCGTCTGTCTCCCGTGTGTCTCCCGTCTGTCTCCCGTGTGTCTCCCGTCTGTCTCCCGCGTGTCTCCCGTCTGTCTCCCGCGTGTCTCCCGTCTGTCTCCCGCGTGTCTCCCGTCTGTCTCCCGCGTGTCTCCCGTCTGTCTCCCGCGTGTCTCCCGTCTGTCTCCCGCGTGTCTCCCGTCTGTCTCCCGCGTGTCTCCCGTCTGTCTCCCGTGTGTCTCCCGTCTGTCTCCCGTGTGTCTCCCGTCTGTCTCCCGTGTGTCTCCCGTCTGTCTCCCGCGTGTCTCCCGTCTGTCTCCCGTTTGTCTCCCGTCTGTCTCCCGCGTGTCTTCCGTCTGTCTCCCGCGTGTCTCCCGTCTGTCTCCCGCGTGTCTCCCGCCTGTCTCCCGCGTGTCTCCCGTCTGTCTCCCGCGTGTCTCCCGTCTGTCTCCCGCGTGTCTCCCGTCTGTCTCCCGCGTGTCTCCCGCCTGTCTCTTGCGTGTCTCCCGCCTGTCTCCCGCGTGTCTCCCGCCTGTCTCCCGCGTGTCTCCCGCCTGTCTCCCGCGTGTCTCCCGCCGGTTTCCAGCGTGTCTCCCGTCTGTCTCCCGCGTGTCTCCCGTCTGTCTCCCGCGTGTCTCGCGTCTGTCTCCCGCGTGTCTCCCGTCTGTCTCCCGCGTCTCTCCCGTCTGTCTCCCGCGTGTCTCCCGTCTGTCTTCCGCGTGTCTCCCGTCTGTCTCCCGTGTGTCTCCCGTCTGTCTCCCGTGTGTCTCCCGTCTGTCTCCCGTGTGTCTCCCGTCTGTCTCCCGTGTGTCTCCCGTCTGTCTCCCGTGTGTCTCCCGTCTGTCTCCCGTGTGTCTCCCGTCTGTCTCCCGTGTGTCTCCCGTCTGTCTCCCGCGTGTCTCCCGTCTGTCTCCCGCGTGTCTCCCGTCTGTCTCCCGCGTGTCTCCCGTCTGTCTCCCGCGTGTCTCCCGTCTGTCTCCCGCGTGTCTCCCGTCTGTCTCCCGTGTGTCTCCCGTCTGTCTCCCGTGTGTCTCCCGTCTGTCTCCCGTGTGTCTCCCGTCTGTCTCCCGCGTGTCTCCCGTCTGTCTCCCGTTTGTCTCCCGTCTGTCTCCCGCGTGTCTCCCGTCTGTCTCCCGCGTGTCTCCCGTCTGTCTCCCGCGTGTCTCCCGCCTGTCTCCCGCGTGTCTCCCGCCTGTCTCCCGCGTGTCTCCCGCCTGTCTCCCGCGTGTCTCCCGCCTGTCTCCCGCGTGTCTCCCGCCTGTCTCCCGCGTGTCTCCCGCCTGTCTCCCGCGTGTCTCCCGCCTGTCTCCCGCGTGTCTCCCGTCTGTCTCTCGCGTGTCTCCCGTCTGTCTCCTGCGTGTCTCCCGTCTGTCTTCAGTGTGTCTCCCGTCTGTCTCCCGCGTGTCTCCCGTCTGTCTCCCGTGTGTCTCCCGTCTGTCTCCCGTGTGTCTCCCGTCTGTCTCCCGCGTGTCTCCCGTCTGTCTCCCGCGTGTCTCCCGCCTGTCTCCCGCCTGTCTCCCGCCTGTCTCCCGCGTGTCTCCCGCCTGTCTCCCGCGTGTCTCCCGCCTGTCTCCCGCGTGTCTCCCGCCGGTCTCCCGCGTGTCTCCCGTCTGTCTCCCGTGTGTCTCCCGTCTGTCTCCCGCGTGTCTCGCGTCTGTCTCCCGCGTGTCTCCCGTCTGTCTCCCGTGTGTCTCCCGTCTGTCTCCCGCGTGTCTCCCGTCTGTCTCCCGCGTGTCTCCCGTCTGTCTCCCGCGTGTCTCCCGTCTGTCTCCCGCGTGTCTCCCGTCTGTCTCCCGCGTGTCTCCCGTCTGTCTCCCGTCTGTCTCCCGTGTGTCTCCCGTCTGTCTCCCGTGTGTCTCCCGTCTGTCTCCGGCGTGTCTCCCGTCTGCCTCCCGCGTGTCTCCCGTCTGTCTCCCGCGTGTCTCCCGTCTGTCTCCCGCGTGTCTCCCGTCTGTCTCCCGCGTGTCTCCCGTCTGTCTCCCGTCTGTCTCCCGCGTTTCTCCCGTCTGTCTCCCGCGTGTCTCCCGTCTGTCTCCCGTGTGTCTCCCGTCTGTCTCCCGCGTGTCTCCCGTCTGTCTCCCGCGTGTCTCCCGTCTGTCTCCCGCGTGTCTCCCGCCTGTCTCCCGCGTGTCTCCCGCCTGTCTCCCGCCTGTCTCCCGCGTGTCTCCCGCCGGTCTCCCGCGTGTCTCCCGTCTGTCTCCCGCGTGTCTCCCGTCTGTCTCCCGCGTGTCTCGCGTCTGTCTCCCGCGTGTCTCCCGTCTGTCTCCCGTGTGTCTCCCGTGTGTCTCCCGTCTGTCTCCCGTCTGTCTCCCGTGTGTCTCCCGTCTGTCTCCCGTGTGTCTCCCGTCTCTCTCCCGTTTGTCTCCCGTCTGTCTCCCGCGTGTCTCCCGTCTGTCTCCCGCGTGTCTCCCGTCTGTCTCCCGCGTGTCTCCCGTCTGTCTCCCGCGTGTCTCCCGTCTGTCTCCCGCGTGTCTCCCGCCTGCCTCCCGCCTGTCTCCCGCCTGTCTCCCGCGTGTCTCCAGCCTGTCTCCCGCGTGTCTCCCGCCTGTCTCCCGCGTGTCTCCCGCCGGTCTCCCGCGTGTCTCCCGTCTGTCTCCCGCGTGTCTCCCGTCTGTCTCCCGCGTGTCTCGCGTCTGTCTCCCGCGTGTCTCCCGTCTGTCTCCCGTGTGTCTCCCGTCTGTCTCCCGTGTGTCTCCCGTCTGTCTCCCGTGTGTCTCCCGTCTGTCTCCCGTGTGTCTCCCGTCTCTCTCCCGTTTGTCTCCCGTCTGTCTCCCGTGTGTCTCCCGTCTGTCTCCAGTGTGTCTCCCGTCTGTCTCCCGTGTGTCTCCCGTCTGTCTCCCGCGTGTCTCCCGTCTGTCTCCCGCGTGTCTCCCGTCTGTCTCCCGCGTGTCTCCCGTCTGTCTCCCGCGTGTCTCCCGTCTGTCTCCCGCGTGTCTCCCGTCTGTCTCCCGCGTGTATCCCGTCTGTCTCCCGCGTGTCTCCCGCCTGTCTCCCGCGTGTCTCCCGCCTGTCTCCCGGGTGTCTCCCGGCTGTCTCCCGCGTGTCTCCCGCCTGTCTCCCGCGTGTCTCCCGCCTGTCTCCCGCGTGTCTCCCGCCTGTCTCCCGCGTGTCTCCCGCCTGTCTCCCGCGTGTCTCCCGCCTGTCTCCCGCGTGTCTCCCGCCTGTCTCCCGCGTGTCTCCCGCCTGTCTCCCGCGTGTCTCCCGCCTGTCTCCCGCCTGTCTCCCGCGTGTCTCCCGCCTGTCTCCCGCGTGTCTCACGTCTGTCTCCCGCGTGTCTCCCGTCTGTCTCCAGCGTGTCTCCCGTCTGTCTCCCGCGTGTCTCCCATCTGTCTCCCGCGTGTCTCCCGCCTGTCTCCCGCGTGTCTCCCGCCTGTGTCCCGCGTGTCTCCCGCCTGTCTCCCGCGTGTCTCCCGCCTGTCTCCCGCGTGTCTCCCGCCTGTCTCCCGCGTGTCTCCCGCCTGTCTCCCGCGTGTCTCCCGCCTGTCTCCCGAGTGTCTCCCGCCTGTCTCCCGCGTGTCTCCCGCCTGTCTCCCGCGTGTCTCCCGCCTGTCTCCCGCGTGTCTCCCGTCTGTCTCCCGCGTGTCTCCCGTCTGTCTCCCGCGTGTCTCCCGTCTGTCTTCCGCGTGTCTCCCGTCTGTCTCCCGTGTGTCTCCCGTCTGTCTCCCGTGTGTCTCCCGTCTGTCTCCCGTGTGTCTCCCGTCTGTCTCCCGTGTGTCTCCCGTCTGTCTCCCGCGTGTCTCCCGTCTGTCTCCCGTTTGTCTCCCGTCTGTCTCCCGCGTGTCTTCCGTCTGTCTCCCGCGTGTCTCCCGTCTGTCTCCCGCGTGTCTCCCGCCTGTCTCCCGCGTGTCTCCCGCCTGTCTCCCGCGTGTCTCCCGCCTGTCTCCCGCGTGTCTCCCGCCTGTCTCCCGCGTGTCTCCCTCCTGTCTCCCGCGTGTCTCCCGCCTGTCTCCCGCGTGTCTCCCGCCTGTCTCCCGCGTGTCTCCCGTCTGTCTCCCGCGTGTCTCCCGTCTGTCTCCCGCGTGTCTCCCGTCTGTCTCCCGCGTGTCTCCCGCCTGTCTCTTGCGTGTCTCCCGCCTGTCTCCCGCGTGTCTCCCGCCTGTCTCCCGCGTGTCTCCCGCCTGTCTCCCGCGTGTCTCCCGCCTGTCTCCCGCGTGTCTCCCGCCTGTCTCCCGCGTGTCTCCCGCCGGTTTCCAGCGTGTCTCCCGTCTGTCTCCCGCGTGTCTCCCGTCTGTCTCCCGCGTGTCTCGCGTCTGTCTCCCGCGTGTCTCCCGTCTGTCTCCCGCGTCTCTCCCGTCTGTCTCCCGCGTGTCTCCCGTCTGTCTTCCGCGTGTATCCCGTCTGTCTCCCGTGTGTCTCCCGTCTGTCTCCCGTGTGTCTCCCGTCTGTCTCCCGTGTGTCTCCCGTCTGTCTCCCGTGTGTCTCCCGTCTGTCTCCCGTGTGTCTCCCGTCTGTCTCCCGTGTGTCTCCCGTCTGTCTCCCGCGTGTCTCCCGTCTGTCTCCCGCGTGTCTCCCGTCTGTCTCCCGCGTGTCTCCCGTCTGTCTCCCGCGTGTCTCCCGTCTGTCTCCCGCGTGTCTCCCGTCTGTCTCCCGCGTGTCTCCCGTCTGTCTCCCGTGTGTCTCCCGTCTGTCTCCCGTGTGTCTCCCGTCTGTCTCCCGTGTGTCTCCCGTCTGTCTCCCGCGTGTCTCCCGTCTGTCTCCCGTTTGTCTCCCGTCTGTCTCCCGCGTGTCTCCCGTCTGTCTCCCGCGTGTCTCCCGTCTGTCTCCCGCGTGTCTCCCGCCTGTCTCCCGCGTGTCTCCCGCCTGTCTCCCGCGTGTCTCCCGCCTGTCTCCCGCGTGTCTCCCGCCTGTCTCCCGCGTGTCTCCCGCCTGTCTCCCGCGTGTCTCCCGCCTGTCTCCCGCGTGTCTCCCGTCTGTCTCTCGCGTGTCTCCCGTCTGTCTCCTGCGTGTCTCCCGTCTGTCTTCAGTGTGTCTCCCGTCTGTCTCCCGCGTGTCTCCCGCCTGTCTCCCGCGTGTCTCCCGCCTGTCTCCCGCGTGTCTCCCGCCTGTCTCCCGCGTGTCTCCCGCCTGTCTCCCGCGTGTCTCCCGCCTGTCTCCCGCGTGTCTCCCGCCTGTCTCCCGCGTGTCTCCCGCCTGTCTCCCGCGTGTCTCCCGCCTGTCTCCCGCCTGTCTCCCGCGTGTCTCCCGCCTGTCTCCCGCGTGTCTCGCGTCTGTCTCCTGCGTGTCTCCCGTCTGTCTCCCGCGTGTCTCACGTCTGTCTCCCGCGTGTCTCCCGTCTGTCTCCAGAGTGTCTCCCGTCTGTCTCCCGCGTGTCTCCCATCTGTCTCCCGCGTGTCTCCCGCCTGTCTCCCGCGTGTCTCCCGCCTGTCTCCCGCGTGTCTCCCGCCTGTCTCCCGCGTGTCTCCCGCCTGTCTCCCGCGTGTCTCCCGCCTGTCTCCCGCGTGTCTCCCGCCTGTCTCCCGCGTGTCTCCCGCCTGTCTCCCGCGTGTCTCCCGCCTGTCTCCCGCGTGTCTCCCGCCTGTCTCCCGCGTGTCTCCCGTCTGTCTCCCGCGTGTCTCCCGTCTGTCTCCCGCGTGTCTCCCGTCTGTCTTCCGCGTGTCTCCCGTCTGTCTCCCGTGTGTCTCCCGTCTGTCTCCCGTGTGTCTCCCGTCTGTCTCCCGTGTGTCTCCCGTCTGTCTCCCGTGTGTCTCCCGTCTGTCTCCCGTGTGTCTCCCGTCTGTCTCCCGCGTGTCTCCCGTCTGTCTCCCGCGTGTCTCCCGTCTGTCTCCCGCGTGTCTCCCGCCTGTCTCCCGCGTGTCTCCCGCCTGTCTCCCGCGTGTCTCCCGCCTGTCTCCCGCGTGTCTCCCGCCTGTCTCCCGCGTGTCTCCCGCCTGTCTCCCGCGTGTCTCCCGCCGGTTTCCAGCGTGTCTCCCGTCTGTCTCCCGCGTGTCTCCCGTCTGTCTCCCGCGTGTCTCGCGTCTGTCTCCCGCGTGTCTCCCGTCTGTCTCCCGCGTCTCTCCCGTCTGTCTCCCGCGTGTCTCCCGTCTGTCTCCCGTGTGTCTCCCGTCTGTCTCCCGTGTGTCTCCCGTCTGTCTCCCGTGTGTCTCCCGTCTGTCTCCCGTGTGTCTCCCGTCTGTCTCCCGTGTGTCTCCCGTCTGTCTCCCGCGTGTCTCCCGTCTGTCTCCCGCGTGTCTCCCGTCTGTCTCCCGCGTGTCTCCCGTCTGTCTCCCGCGTGTCCCCCATCTGTCTCCCGCGTGTCTCCCGTCTGTCTCCCGTGTGTCTCCCGTCTGTCTCCCGCGTGTCTCCCGTCTGTCTCCCGTTTGTCTCCCGTCTGTCTCCCGCGTGTCTCCCGTCTGTCTCCCGCGTGTCTCCCGTCTGTCTCCCGCATGTCTCCCGCCTGTCTCCCGCGTGTCTCCCGCCTGTCTCCCGCGTGTCTCCCGCCTGTCTCCCGCGTGTCTCCCGCCTGTCTCCCGCGTGTCTCCCGCCTGTCTCCCGCGTGTCTCCCGCCTGTCTCCCGCGTGTCTCCCGCCTGTCTCCCGCGTGTCTCCCGTCTGTCTCTCGCGTGTCTCCCGTCTGTCTCCTGCGTGTCTCCCGTCTGTCTTCAGTGTGTCTCCCGTCTGTCTCCCGCGTGTCTCCCGTCTGTCTCCCGTGTGTCTCCCGTCTGTCTCCCGCGTGTCTCCCGTCTGTCTCCCGTGTGTCTCCCGCCTGTCTCCCGCGTGTCTCCCGTCTGTCTCCCGCGTGTCTCCCGTCTGTCTCCCGCGTGTCTCCCGTCTGTCTCCCGCGTGTCTCCCGTCTGTCTCCCGCGTGTTTCCCGTCTGTCTCCCGCGTGTCTCCCGTCTGTCTCCCGCGTGTCTCCCGTCTGTCTCCCGCGTGTCTCCCGTCTGTCTCCCGCGTGTCTCCCGTCTGTCTCCCGCGTGTCTCCCGTCTGTCTCCCGCGTGTCTCCCGTCTGTCTCCCGCGTGTCTCCCGTCTGTCTCCCGCGTGTCTCCCGTCTGTCTCCCGCGTGTCTCCCGTCTGTCTCCCGCGTGTCTCCCGTCTGTCTCCCGCGTGTCTCCCGCCTGCCTCCCGCCTGTCTCCCGCCTGTCTCCCGCGTGTCTCCCGCCTGTCTCCCGCGTGTCTCCCGCCTGTCTCCCGCGTGTCTCCCGCCGGTCTCCCGCGTGTCTCCCGTCTGTCTCCCGCGTGTCTCCCGTCTGTCTCCCGCGTGTCTCGCGTCTGTCTCCCGCGTGTCTCCCGTCTGTCTCCCGTGTGTCTCCCGTCTGTCTCCCGTGTGTCTCCCGTCTGTCTCCCGTGTGTCTCCCGTCTGTCTCCCGTGTGTCTCCCGTCTCTCTCCCGTTTGTCTCCCGTCTGTCTCCCGTGTGTCTCCCGTCTGTCTCCAGTGTGTCTCCCGTCTGTCTCCCGTGTGTCTCCCGTCTGTCTCCCGCGTGTCTCCCGTCTGTCTCCCGCGTGTCTCCCGTCTGTCTCCCGCGTGTCTCCCGTCTGTCTCCCGCGTGTCTCCCGTCTGTCTCCCGCGTGTCTCCCGTCTGTCTCCCGCGTGTCTCCCGTCTGTCTCCCGCGTGTCTCCCGCCTGTCTCCCGCGTGTCTCCCGCCTGTCTCCCGGGTGTCTCCCGGCTGTCTCCCGCGTGTCTCCCGCCTGTCTCCCGCGTGTCTCCCGCCTGTCTCCCGCGTGTCTCCCGCCTGTCTCCCGCGTGTCTCCCGCCTGTCTCCCGCGTGTCTCCCGCCTGTCTCCCGCGTGTCTCCCGCCTGTCTCCCGCGTGTCTCCCGCCTGTCTCCCGCGTGTCTCCCGCCTGTCTCCCGCCTGTCTCCCGCCTGCCTCCCGCCTGTCTCCCGCGTGTCTCCCGCCTGTCTCCCGCGTGTCTCGCGTCTGTCTCCTGCGTGTCTCCCGTCTGTCTCCCGCGTGTCTCACGTCTGTCTCCCGCGTGTCTCCCGTCTGTCTCCCGCGTGTCTCCCGTCTGTCTCCCGCGTGTCTCCCATCTGTCTCCCGCGTGTCTCCCGCCTGTCTCCCGCGTGTCTCCCGCCTGTCTCCCGCGTGTCTCCCGCCTGTCTCCCGCGTGTCTCCCGCCTGTCTCCCGCGTGTCTCCCGTCTGTCTCCCGCGTGTCTCCCGCCTGTCTCCCGCGTGTCTCCCGCCTGTCTCCCGCGTGTCTCCCGCCTGTCTCCCGCGTGTCTCCCGCCTGTCTACCGCCTGTCTCCCGCGTGTCTCCCGCCTGTCTCCCGCGTGTCTCGCGTCTGTCTCCTGCGTGTCTCCCGTCTGTCTCCCGCGTGTCTCACGTCTGTCTCCCGCGTGTCTCCCGTCTGTCTCCAGCGTGTCTCCCGTCTGTCTCCCGCGTGTCTCCCATCTGTCTCCCGCGTGTCTCCCGCCTGTCTCCCGCGTGTCTCCCGCCTGTCTCCCGCGTGTCTCCCGCCTGTCTCCCGCGTGTCTCCCGCCTGTCTCCCGCGTGTCTCCCGCCTGTCTCCCGCGTGTCTCCCGCCTGTCTCCCGCGTGTCTCCCGCCTGTCTCCCGAGTGTCTCCCGCCTGTCTCCCGCGTGTCTCCCGCCTGTCTCCCGCGTGTCTCCCGCCTGTCTCCCGCGTGTCTCCCGTCTGTCTCCCGCGTGTCTCCCGTCTGTCTCCCGCGTGTCTCCCGTCTGTCTTCCGCGTGTCTCCCGTCTGTCTCCCGTGTGTCTCCCGTCTGTCTCCCGTGTGTCTCCCGTCTGTCTCCCGTGTGTCTCCCGTCTGTCTCCCGTGTGTCTCCCGTCTGTCTCCCGCGTGTCTCCCGTCTGTCTCCCGTTTGTCTCCCGTCTGTCTCCCGCGTGTCTTCCGTCTGTCTCCCGCGTGTCTCCCGTCTGTCTCCCGCGTGTCTCCCGCCTGTCTCCCGCGTGTCTCCCGCCTGTCTCCCGCGTGTCTCCCGCCTGTCTCCCGCGTGTCTCCCGCCTGTCTCCCGCGTGTCTCCCTCCTGTCTCCCGCGTGTCTCCCGCCTGTCTCCCGCGTGTCTCCCGCCTGTCTCCCGCGTGTCTCCCGCCTGTCTCCCGCGTGTCTCCCGCCTGTCTCCCGCGTGTCTCCCGCCGGTTTCCAGCGTGTCTCCCGTCTGTCTCCCGCGTGTCTCCCGTCTGTCTCCCGCGTGTCTCGCGTCTGTCTCCCGCGTGTCTCCCGTCTGTCTCCCGCGTCTCTCCCGTCTGTCTCCCGCGTGTCTCCCGTCTGTCTTCCGCGTGTCTCCCGTCTGTCTCCCGTGTGTCTCCCGTCTGTCTCCCGTGTGTCTCCCGTCTGTCTCCCGTGTGTCTCCCGTCTGTCTCCCGTGTGTCTCCCGTCTGTCTCCCGTGTGTCTCCCGTCTGTCTCCCGTGTGTCTCCCGTCTGTCTCCCGTGTGTCTCCCGTCTGTCTCCCGCGTGTCTCCCGTCTGTCTCCCGCGTGTCTCCCGTCTGTCTCCCGCGTGTCTCCCGTCTGTCTCCCGCGTGTCTCCCGTCTGTCTCCCGCGTGTCTCCCGTCTGTCTCCCGTGTGTCTCCCGTCTGTCTCCCGTGTGTCTCCCGTCTGTCTCCCGTGTGTCTCCCGTCTGTCTCCCGCGTGTCTCCCGTCTGTCTCCCGTTTGTCTCCCGTCTGTCTCCCGCGTGTCTCCCGTCTGTCTCCCGCGTGTCTCCCGTCTGTCTCCCGCGTGTCTCCCGCCTGTCTCCCGCGTGTCTCCCGCCTGTCTCC